>NW_020955590.1:180904-214148 GCF_003031625.1 Empidonax traillii
TTTTTAGGTCAGCCTGTTGGGCTTGGTTTTCCTGGCATTTCTGGTATTTTTTCTGCAATGCAATATCCCTCAAAAAAGAAAAAAATAGTCAATAGAGAAATATTCAGCTGAATACTTAGCCAAAGAGAAGGAGGTGTTTTCTCTACACATTATTTAGCTAGTCAGTAGACAATATTATAGCATAGTGTTTCCTTGGGCTTCAACCTTTCAAAGATTTTTTTAGAATGTTGAAGTTACTCTGCAAATATCCAGCTAAGGTTGAAGAGAGAGATTTTACAAACGAAATTATGTTTCTGTGTTTTGCATTTTAACTAAATATATTAAATTTTCACATGGCTGAAGACCTGTAACAGATTTTTTTTAAATTGTCCTTAAACTACTTTTAATACCATATAGACCAAAAGAGCAGTGAGGTAATTTTGATGTAGTTAAAAGGTTCTACAAAATTATAACATCAAAACCATATCTGAAATAATGATTTGCAGCAATAAAGAATTTATCAAGGGTTTTCCCTTTGTGACTTTCAACTGATCATGAACAGCATGTTCCTCAGATGTCTCTCTTATACAATATTTATTATATAATTTCAATAATTCTTAGGCTTTAAATTGTGATAAATTACCTTTTTAGAAAAAAACAAAATTGCTGGTTCTATCCAAAAATATTATCAGATGTGTTTCATTTTACAGTTTAAACACATAACATATTCTTCTGACCTCTTAATAACAAAGAATATTGTACATTGAGAGACCATAGTCTGTTGTTTCTCTACATCTTAAATGGCAACCAACAGATAAATTAATGTTGGAAAGAGTCATTGTGGTTTTCTTCCTAGGCACTTTTGCTGTGTTATCAAGTTGCTGTTTGCTCAGTGGGTGGTATACTGTAATGGTCTATTGTTAACTTCACTGCTATTAGCAGGCGTTTTCCTTCTTTCATAGATAAAGGTAGTTTGTTCTTTTCCTTCTGCATAGTTTTGTTTTATAGGGGAAATCCTTCTCTAATCTAGAAGAGACAATCCTGTATTTGCAGTATGAGAAGGAAGACATCCTCTCTTTGCAATATTGTGGCACAGGATCTTCAATGAATTACTCTAGCATTCACTTCCTCCAGGGCTGTACCTGATATTACAGCATCTGTGGAACTTTGGAATCATGTTTTTTGGGAAAAAAAAATCATTTACTGAAGTGAACACACTGAAGAAAGCCCTTGGGAGAATCAAAATTTTTTCTGCTAAGGGAGGAATAGGCTGGGTCATGGTTAACCACTGAACTTCTGAACTGCTCTGTGTGCCCTTGCGAGTGGTTCACATTACTTTCCCACTTCAGTAAACATTATTTCAGGTAGGTATCCCCTTTTCCCCAAATTGCACCAAACAAATACAGCTCTTTATAAATGGACAGGATTTATTTTTAGCACACAACATTTTACTTTAATACCATCCCTGCTTAGGATGTAAATTAAGGACTGGAAGTTATAAACCACCATTATATCATTGGAGCTGGTAAATCATAGGAAAGAAAAGGGAAGAAATAAAAATTATTTTTAGCTGAAAAGATATTACATAAGGAATAGTACACATTTTAGTTATTCTCAAATTATTATTAACTTAAAATGATAAAGGTAATCTTAAAAATACATTTAAAAAGTTCTTCCAGAATTTATAGCTTGACCAAATCTACTAAGAATAGAGGCTTAGGTAATTCTATTCTGAAGTCAATGGACATTTTTATTATAATTTCTAACTGAAAGCCTGCTGCAGGAGGTTCAAATAAATTCAAGGAGGTTTAGAATATGCCTTTCCCAATTTTATCTTTAATACTTTTACATTTTTTTCCTCATATTGTTCACTAAAAATAGTATAAGAACTGAATGGAATATATTATGATACATTTTCAACTGGGTTGATAATAGATATACCCTATTCTATGCCATATAGACAAATGCATAGAATTAGCAAGAGCTGTTAGCTCTACCTTGTGACACTTCCCAATAACCTACTCCTACCGGGACCACAGATTCACAGTGTGATTACTATTTTCATTGTTTTGCAGACAGCTCTTCTGGGAATTTCTTTCAGAATGAAAGAGAACCTTTAGGAGTAAGAGTGAGCTGTTAAGTTCAGGTACAAGTCATGCATCACTCAAATTCAAGTGCTCTTTAAAGGGCTGGACATTCATACTTACCTACTATGTAAGAATCAGACAATTATTTTTTGCAGACTGGTTCTTGGTTTACTCTAGGTCTCAAAATAGCTGGTGTAAAGGAGTCCAATGTCTGCAGAAAGCTCACCTCAATATATGTCAACAAGAAAGCACATGTGTATGTACACACATACACAGAGACGAGGGGGCTCAATTTCAGCTCGTCTGGGATATTTTCATACTCTGTAATAACAGTTACAGTTTCAAAGGACTTGCATGCTTCTTTGTTCTAATGGCAGATGGTTTGAGTGGAGGAGTCTATAAATGAATTGGTGCTGACCAACACTGGGCACCATTTATTTACTTTCTGTTTATAAACCTTAATGTTTGTTTCCATGCATTCTCCGTCATGAAGATGATCACTAAGTAAAAGAGTTCCTTTAAATCAGCAGTGACTGTGGTTTGGCTCTTCTTAACAATGTAAGTTTATAGCTTGGTTGAAGATATTCCAGACTCCACTGTCTAGTTCTTTTCTCTTTTTTTTTTCCTCTTTTTTGTGTGTGTATCTTTATATAACTGATGTTGATTTTGAGTATCTGACTTCAAAGGCAAGACGCAATAAGAGAAATCAAAACAAGAAAAGTCAGAGTTTATGTGTCTTCTTATATTCAGCATACAAAAAAATCAGCAAAAAGCCATCACACTATAAAGGAAGACTCTGCAATCATTTGATTAATGTTCACCTTTTGATCTCTACATGATAGATTGCAATAATTATGTCTACAAAATAATAAAGGCAGAAAAGCATGGTATTTCTGAACATACATTCAACCCATCAAATTTCAGTTCTGGCCTCTCTTGCTGACAGCCTACTCTCTCTTCTAAATCTTCTGTTTATCTGGAATCATCTCTACATCATCTTTACCAGAACAATAAATGACTTAGGATGGCAACGCTCTGTGGGATGGCTGTATGTGTTCTAGAATAATTCTTAACAGTGGGAAGAGAAGTTGCAGTTTCATAGCTGGTGTTTAGATCTTTGTTGATGAAGAACAGGAAATGTGAACAACGATGGAAGACAACCTAACCACTGTCTAGGAAGACAGTAACTCAGAGATGTTCAGTGAGGAGTCAGTAGGATATATGAAGATTAAGATGGATTTGTGTGATCATTTTTGACCCCATTGCATTTTACAGAACATAAATATAGTGGTTTTTTAAATGAATATCACAGAGGAATGGAAAAGAAATTAAGCTCTGAGAACTGAGTCATTATCACCCATATCAGTGTCCCACTCACAGCTTCTGCTGAGGATATACCTGTTTTCCAGGGTGTTTACATGCCATGTGACTGCCTTAGGAAAGGAGAAGCCTTCAAGGTAGCAGCTCTTAGATTCTCCAAAGCCAGATAAGATGTCATCAGTGCCTTTTTGTCAGCAAGTTAGAGGATTCCAGCTTGGAACGGGTTTTCAGGCCAAAAAGGATTTTTGCCCCAACTTGCCACTCTAGCCCAATCTCACCGAATGTGAACTCTTATACGCTTGGCTCCACAGGAGGCAGACACGAGGAAACAAGCTGGGCCCATTTTGTCTTTCAAGTGATTTTCCTACTTCAACTTCTTAGTGAAGTGGGCAAAACTTATCTTGGTTTCAAATTACTTTCTCTCTGTGGAAGGAGATACTGGGTAGTTATTTCATGAACTGCTGTAGCCCAGGGAAATGTACACCAAGTTTATCTGCTGCAGCTCTGTGTGTTTATGGAACAATGGCTTTGAGTTCAGACCAGACTGACTGCTTCATGCACTTAAAAAGCAGTTAGCTGGTGTATATTAGTCCAGTAGCAAAAGCATGGTCTTGTGTTAGTCTTTAGCTTTTGGGGCTCTTTTCTCATCTGTCATTTTTTAAAAATGACTCCTGCAGCAAAGCAACCACTGATACCGGGCAGCAAAACACTGCAACCACAGTTGTCTAATTTGAATACCTCTGCAAACATACAGACATACAAGCAAGTAAACATAAGGTAACAAGAGTATCAGCTGACTTACAGTCACTGTTTACATGTACACTCTTAGCCTCTGGCAAACACAAGGTACTACAAGTGATGCCAGAGCATTTCTTTGAGAGTACTTTAAATGAAGTCCCAAGATCTATTTCATTTTCTTAAAAGAAAACTGTGAGTGCCATCTGAAAATTCTAAAGTGCATTTCGTTCTGCTGTTGTTACTCAGAAGTACTAAAATACTATGTTTTAGGTGTTTAGCATTTTGTGGCATTCCCAGTGCTCAATCAAGTACTTCAGCTGTTTATATTATGTCTGTGGTCAATTCGTTACCTAAAAGTGGGAACCATAGAATTCAGGACACAAACACAGCTGCTTACACTTAACCTACAGTGAAGAGAGTATCTTAATCCTCCAGCTACAAGGATGTCTCTAAGCCTAAGGTGCAGGAAAATGCCTCTCTTCACTTAATACTCACATTTTTTTAATTTTTTATCTTGCGTTAGGAACCAAAGCCAGTCCTTTCTCACCACACTTGGTCAGATAAAGAAGTTTGCTGGACCTATGTCAATATGGGCAACCCGTGCGGTGCTGTGGATCTGTATTGGAGAAACAGCTACAGCTGAATCCTCACAATCATGTTAAATATGTGTCAGGGGTTTACTTTGGCTTGGCTGTTGCCTGGCCCTGGGTGCTGTGTGGCCATTAGTGGCAGCAATGTGATGGGTATGCTCCTGATGTTCTGCATACAATTTAATTTCACCTGAAAGAATCTTTATTATATGCTTTAAGAGATTTTCAAAATGTGCGCCAAAGTGTGGTGAGGGTGATTTAGAGGCTAACTTCAAGTCTATACCCCTGACCTGAAACACAAAGCTAAAGCTGTCATAACCTTAGTGCCTCAGTGATAAAACAGCTGAGTTTTAGAGGCTCATACAGAGTTATGGGTGAACATCTGAAAAAACCCATACCATCCAGAATCCATTTTCTAGTTGGTTAATTCACTGGAATTCAATACATAAATGCATATTTTCCACCAGTTCACCAGAATTCCTTTTCCCCAAGTGTTTCTATGTAACTTGCCTTTGTTTAACAAATGGGCCTTTGATCCTCATGAATGTGATACCCTTTTGATGAAAACAGGACGTGTTACTCTGTAGTTCAGCTGAGGCCCAAGACAGTCACTGTTGATGAGCATGCCTTGGAATTGTATATACTTATTTTTTGCATGGAGAACTTCTCCTTTTCATGATCCTTCGGTTTTCATTGCATAAGGCTGTGCCAGAGATTGCTACCCTGTGCACATTCCCGAAGTTAGAACAAAATTACTGTTTACAGTTGCACAGAGTATTTCATAAACCAGCCAGTGTATTTGTGAACACTAACTTTTCTGTTTCCAGTAGGTTTCAGAGGAACAGGGATAGCACTGTGTTTCAGAACTGTCTCACAAAGAGCACAGAACCTCTGCAAGGACTCCTGTACTAGACTATCACCTGCTGTCATAGTGGAGCCCTTTTTTTGCAGACACAATATCAGTGGAAGCTCAAAGGCACTTCAGCAGTTGCAGTATTTGTGCTTTAACTCCTAAAAGGATAGACTGTAAACTGCAATCCCCTACACCCTATCATTTGACATCTTTCTCTTCTTCTTCCTTTCTCCCCAGCTTTTTCTGTGTCTCTTACTAGATGAGATGGACAGGATCAAAGTCTGGGAAACCTCTTGGAAGGCTAGAAGCTCAAAAACAACATTAGTCACCAGATCCACCCATATCATTACCTACAAGAAAGTCTAGTCAAACCAGAAAGGGAGAGATGTAAGCTGGAAGTATTTTATGTAAATCTATGAAGGTTTATTTGTTTGGATTTGTCCCTTAAAAGGTTGACACTTTCAAACATCCCCAAACATAAGCTTTCTGTAAATAAAATACAATATTTTTCCAATATTTTGCAGTACCGGTTTTACTAGCTCTACACTTCTCATTTATTTGAAAAGTCAGATACCAGCTCTGCTGTATTTTGAATTTTTCTTCTGACATTTTTTTTTAAGAAGGGAACAAAAGGAAAGATGGGTACAAACTATAACAGATTTAGTGAAATGAAATGTTTAATAGTGCAGTATTTTTTTAAAAAGTTTGTAATGTATTTTTCCAAATTACTAATAAAGAAATATTGTACTAAATTGATCAGATAAAGTGTGAAACTATCTATGTAACAGTATTTATGATTGTACTTGAGAAGATTTCTTGTATTTTTATTGTTGTAAAACCTGTCAGAAAATAAGTAGTGAGGCCTGTCTCTGTGAATGAACGATCATGTGCACAAAGATTGAAACAGCCTGCTTTGGTGCTGTATGACCATATGAAACTTTAACAATTATCTGAGATGCGAGTCTTGGTTTCCTAGATGGCTAATTTGAGTGCAGTTCTTCACTTATATGTACACTGGAGTTGCATATATGCATATGTAATTAAGGGAGTTGTTCTTGGCAATTTAGCACTCATCATACTGTTTTGCAGATGAACACTGGATACGCTAGACATAAACATATGTTGAAAAAATGTCAGTATGCAGTCCAAAGTTGAAATATGCAGCTCTTAATTTCTTGACAAATCACTGCACAGTATAGAAAGGAAAGTCAAGCTCCCACCATGATCCTGATATTCTGTGAATAAGAACATGTCAATTTATGGAAAGGGTAAAAAACATGTACTCTTTGTGGATGACTCAGTGGCAGCATGACATGTGAAGGAATATGTTCAGAATTCCCTCACAGATCAGCTATCATGAATGTTTCAATGGTGATTTCTAGGAACAATTAAGTATAGGTCTCAGCTTCAATCCTGAGGCCTGTCCACAGCTAAGGAAAGAGGTATTTGACAGCCAATCTTCACAGGTTTTTTTTCTTCCCAGGCTATTGATTGAGATATATCATCTGTCATACTGAGAAGATGTAAACCAATCTTTTCCAAGTACTGACTCCATTCTGTCCCCTTATTTTCACTGGCATGATCGAGGCTATACACAGACCGTCTGTGGTACACTTCTGCCTGTGATGTTAGTAGTTGGCACACTTGCTACTCTGTGGTGTGATGTCTTGAGAAGGTGTATGCCATTGTGTGCTTAAAAGAAGTATTGTAAGGGGAGTCATTATTTTACTCACCATATAATTAACACATGAAATCTGAGATAAGTTACTGTGAGGACTAATATTTCCCCTCCAAGATTTCAACTCTTATTCAGAAAAAAAAAAAAAAGTATCATAAGGAGAAACAGAAAAATGTGCTGAACTGGCACTGTTAGAGGTACTACTTATCTAGTTGTTTTGGGGTACAACTTGAACAAGTGGAATCAGGAAGGAATTTTCTCCTTATGCATAGAACATTCTAGTAAACACATTTCAGGGATCATGTCTTTCCTTGAAGCATCTGAGATTTAATATTAGGAGGATACAGAACTAGAGAGAGCATCCAGACACAACATGCGGTGACTGGTAGCTGGAGTTGTCCATCAGATGTTTGTATGTTATTGTAATATACCTGACTAGGTTTTATTATGATTGCCTTTTAAACAAACATTCTTTCCATCGGGAAAAACTTTAAATACAAATGAGTTATAAACATTTTTGTACTCTTCCCTCCTGTCTTTGGCCAGACACAGTGACATATCTTTCTTTTCACCCCTGACAGGTTTCATTGCAGTAAGTGCCAATAACAATTATGCTGAGTTTGGCTGGATGCAAATGCAGTCTGAATTCCCGCAGCTCTTCAGACTTTGACAACACTATCGGTTCATAACATACCACCTGCTTGTTTTGTAGTGCCTGCCAAAACACATAAGTGTTAATGAGGAAAGGAGATGCTACTTAATATGTGTGTATATTTATATAATACACATAAATTTATACACAGTTAATGTACACATTTCTTTCCACTGAGGCAGATAGAAGATAAACAACTTGATTGCAAGGTGAGGCTGTTTTGTTTTTTGGTTCTTTGTTTTTTTCCCTTCAGTTGCCTTAATGAGTTTATGTAGCATCAGGGTGTGATGTGGAGAGGAGAAGTGTTATAAACTCTTCCATGCAAAAATTGCAAAGGACTTCAGTATCTTTCCTGATTTCAAACTCACAACTCCATGATGTAGGCAGTAGACATTACAGAGTGATCCACAGATTGTATATCCTGAAGTCAGTGGAACTGTGTTATTTACAGCAGCTCTGTTATTTTCACCACGTACCAATTATATGCAAACAAGCATGTACATGGCATCTTCATGAAAAAAATAAACTAGTAGAGAACAGGTTCTTTTTCTCTCAAAACATTACAAGGAGTGTTAAAATTTCCAATCTTTCTGTATATTAGACAATGGCAGGTGCTGAGTAAGCCATGCCTTCCACATTCTTTTCTCCAGTTTTGTCACATGGCACTGCTGTTGCTGGGGATCTAGCCATATATGTTTCATACATGACCAAAGAGAGAGGCAAAGAGAGTGAAGACATTTACATGAGCTTTTGTCCCAACACAAGGTACCAAGTGCTGGATTTTCAGAGATTCTTAGCAACTTCATCTCTATTCTGAATTCTAATCACAATTTAAAGTTATGAAGACCATTGATTGGAAGAAGTAAACATAACCAGAGAAAAATAATAGGAACAAAAAAAGGAAAAATAATAACGGGGAGAAAATGAAATTTATTCTGTAGCATTAGTTAGCATAAACTAACTAAAACACCCCAGCTCAGTTCTTCCATTTGAAGTACAGCCCCTCAGCTGTTTAGAAATATCTTTTTAGAGTATAACAGTAAACACCAAAGCTTTTAATTCTGAAGATTGTAAATTTGAACTTTGGAAATTAGTACCTGGTTTTGAAATTTGTATTCAAAACTGTGTCAAAGGGCATCTGTGTCATGCAAGACTTAGAATCAAATTTGGATTTGTGTTTTCAATCAGATTTGGAAGAAACATCTTGGAAGAGACATGTACAGACAGTGCAAAAATTCTGAAAAGACTGAGTGTCCTTGTCCAGGTCATCAAAAGGCAGGAAGAAAACATCCGATCATCTGAACATCCAATGACTTTTCACATTTCTTCAATAAATTTTGCTGTAATGTAAAACCAGATTTCTACATTTTTTATCTCAAGACTTTGATTACATTTGTGCTGAAGCTTCCCTCAGCATATTATTATTTGTGAGAATAATAATTCTCACAAATTTGAGAAATTTGAAATTCTAATATAAACAGAGCCATGCATAGCCTCAAGCTGTTAGCACTTACCAGTCTTCAGACCCTACATCATAACTATTTCACTTGTTAAAAGGATGTACACCTTTAAAGTATGTGCAGTAAGGATAATTTAAGAGGAGATGAGACATTAGACCTTTGATAATTTGGAGATGCTTTTCTTCTTGTATTAAAATTTAATTCTTTTCCTGCTTGCCTTCATACTTTTTTTTAAAAGAATTGAATAAAATAATTAATTAAATAAATTAAATTAAAATGCCCATGCAAGATAAACTGGATTAAAAACCTTATTTTAACAGGTTTTGTAGTAATTTAGCTTCTTTTGCTCCAGAATAGAGTAGAAAAAGAATTAGTAAGGATTAGCTTTTCTGCAGCAGCTATTTCTGAATAACTCCATATTAGCCTGAGACAAAAAATAACTTTGTAGAAAACCCTAAAGATAGCCAAAGTACCTCCTATGTAAAACAATATAGATAAGGGCAGAAATGAATAATGCTGAATGTTTATGCTGCCGACAACGATAAGACAACCCTGAGTGCTTCCGTTGTGTACTGCAGCATTTGGTGCAGACACATTCCCTTCATGGCCTTGGACTAATCTTTTATTGTATGTCAATGTCTTATCTTCAGAAACAGGACTATTGTAATGATAAAGTTCACTAGTGAGTGTAGGGTGCTCAGATGGTATTGTGATGAGGTAATAGAACATGGATTATGCCTATGCGTAAGTATTTGCTCATGCAAAAGCAGGAATTAGGAATGATTTCATCTGCATCAGAATAGCCAGAGACAGAACTGGCACAAGGTATTTTTAAGGAAAAGTTGCTCTCTGACACAGGTAAAATTTTGTAAAACTTCACAGGCTAGTGTAATACTCCTGTCACGAGCTCACTGAAAGGGTTATAAAAAAAAATTACTATTTTCTACTGTAAATTCAACCATTCTCCAGTCTCAGGGTTAAATGGGTGGGAAATGGACTGAACTGATAATGAATCATGAAATCTCCTCTCCTAATTCATATCATAAAGGATAAGCAGTCCCCTGCCATGACTGAGTTTTCAAAGAAATACTAGATTACAAATTTGTGCCAAAACAGATAATAGGTTAAAAGTTCTATGGACAAACCCAATCTTGATTATAATACAGTGGGCAAAGAAAATGTTGGGCTTCAAGAACTATGTTGCTTTGGGTTGCTCAGAAATAAGAAAAGATAATAAAAATCTAATGATAATCGTGTTAGCCAAAGTAAAAAGCTACTGGTATCATTCTGTTAAAAAATAAATCAGACTTGATTTTTAAAAAAGAAGTAAAATGCTAAAATATGGCAGTGGAAATCAGACTAACCTAGAAAATGTATTTCAAGAACCATGTTTTAGCTTTGTAACTGTATATCATGACTATTAAAGAAAGAGACTGAATTTCTGCAGAGCATACATGCCTTAACAAACATAATTTATAGAAGTGAGATGTTTTGAAGAACCATTTGTTTAGTCCCCTAAACTGTAATGATCTTGGCTGGAAAACAGGGTAAATATCACAAGATACAAATAATGCTGGTCTTCTTTTCTGGAAGGAACATGATAGTCTACAAGTTTTAAAACAGATTTGTAATTACCATGAGTCTTTAAAAACCATCTTTGGCTTTTAAGACAATGTTTTTGGAGATTTGGGATGCACTGATATGTTATCTTCCATGTCAATTTACTAAGTATATATAGTAGTTCTCAAAAAATAGTTAACTCGTCTGTATGCAAAGAAATCAACCTGATGGGTCTTTTACGACAACTAGAGAAGGTTCCTGGAAGTTTGGTTACTGGTGAAGTAACACTTTCCTTTATCTTTTTCACGAAAGCATGTGGTAACACAACCTGTGTCAGTTTTCACATTGCATTATGTTCTCAGTCTGTCTTCTGGAAAGTTAGTGATTAATGTCTAAGCCATGTCTGTTCCATGATTTTTTCCTATCAAGTACCAATGTGATTTTGGTATCCAGGTCCACAGCTTAGTAAGATTTTGCTTGATAGATATTTATAAACTGGTGTTGACTGAAATGTCTGAAATGTGAATATTCTTGAAAATATTAAGTAAAAATTGTTAGTGGATTTTTAATAGGAATAATTATTAGAAAGGAGTAAAAAGGAGAAAGACTTGAAAAGTGGTAACTCACGATATCCTCTTAAAAACTCTGAGTATTACTCTTAGCTTTTTGAAGATACACACACATATATGTATATGTATGCATACACACTCTCCTCAGAAACAGTAGTGGGTTTCAAAATATCGCATATGGCACAGTCTGTGTTCTATATGTTACGCTAACACTGTTAACAGCACTTGATGTATCTCGTTGGCAATTTATTGGACAAATTCCAAGACCATTAATTAATATTTACCGTCTCCAATGAAATGGTTTGGAAAATGCTGAGGAATGCAAATACTCAATGCAAATAGGTGCGCCTAAGAGTTTCTACATCCCGCTAAATGCACAGAGCCAGAGAAGTCATGCTGGAACAATGAATCAGGCACCTGCAGCCACAACCCTGAAGATTTGTCTGGTACACAGCCAGCAATGATGTGGCATATATTCACATCCAGAAGGACAGATAGAGAAAAAGAGAGAGAACAGGAGTAAAAAACTGACCTTTCTGAAGTGAGAGCACACAAACATTCACTTTTGCTCCTCTGTTAATTAAAATAAGTGGTCAATAAAGTTAATTAGTCAAAAGATTTATCAAAAAATATGCAAAAATGGGGTAAATGATATTAAAATAACTTATATTTTTTCTTGTTTAAGGGAAAAAAGAAGGAAACAAAGCTTTGTTCCTTTCTCTCAGCTCCTAAGTCTATTTTGATGAAAGAAAACATATTACAAGCAAAATTTTATAGGTGAAAGCAAATTGCAGTCGTTTGTTTGTAAGTAAAGAAGGGGGGGGGGGAATCAATAAAATGGATAAAATGTCTGTTTAAAAGCTCTGTCCGTAAACCAGTTTCTGCCATGAATAAGTTATTACCAGCTATTCTGATCAAGAGTACTTTCCTTGAGAAGCCTGACATTTTCAAGATGACACTCTTCTTTAATGGGCAAGCCCAAGACAACCACTGGAAACAGTAAGATTTGACATTACAGGGAAAGGAATTTTTGTCAAAATGCTTTTGGAGGGGTTTCTGAAAATAAAATTATTTCACGCTTTCCTTTCTTGTGATGCACTTAACATCTTTTATCCACAATCAGTTTTTTTCACAGTCCACCAAGTTTGAAGGCACCTTAAGGACCAGGGCGCTAAGTTGCTAGGACCCCCACCTGTTAGTTCTTCATGCTAATTCACAAAAATTCATAGGTACACAGGCACAATTCATTTTGCACAGACTAAGGACCATTGAGAGCAGTTTTAAAGGTAAGTGAGACTAAATATTAGCACCATGAACTGTGCTTTTTCATCAGGTCACAAGTCTAGAGAACAGGTACTGATCCATATGATTTACTACACCGGAAACAGTGTTAATTTCCTCTAGTGTTATAGGATTATGTATTTTCTTTATATAAATATTTCCTTCATCATTTATCAGGAAAGCAACTGAACACTCAAAAAATACTAATGATTCAAACTTTATGTTGGGTGGGATGAGAGCTGACTGCTGCATATACAATGTATAATTCCTGTCATTAATATGTGTAGCAGGGTAATGGGACAAAACTGTTTTCTATAGAAGTATCTTCAGACTTCATGATCTCATGCTGGTGTTCCTTTCAACTTTGCTGTGCAAGACATCTTACAACATTCTGCTGATACATTCCTAAAACTTAATAGACATCATGGTCAGAATCTCTCAGGAAACCTGCCTGTGTCAAAGCCAGGTGTCTTGCTCTTATAAGTTCCAGCAGGTTTGGCTGTCTTTCCTTTCATCACATCTACCAAAAGCACACTGGTGTTCCTCCTTGTTGCAGATTGACAGGGAAAAAGTTAGCTGAGATATGTTAAAGCACCACTTTTATTGGCGATTGATGTTTTCCAGAAGTGTGTGTATTATCTCTATATATCATTATAATGTAAGAAAAATAAATAGCCTATGTGCAGATCATGATTAGTTGCCTGATAGTACATCTGTGGTCTACACATGGAGAAAGTGCTAAACAGAACAGATGTCACTGGAAATATAAGTCTCCAAACACACATATGTTATATGGGCTTTCATTAGAAGGTTGAGTTTTAAAGTCTGTCTTTCCTACTATCACTATATTCTATGTTTCAGTCTGAATCAAGATGTCTTTGACTGCCTTTGTTCATAGCAAGAACTTTACAGGCTTCAACTGTCTGCTTAATGAAGTAAAGTTATTCACAAAATCTTTCTCCCATCTTTTTGCCTTAGGTCATTAGGATGATAACTCTCAGACCTTTTCCATCTAAACCTGCAAGGTGCACAGAGGAGGGCAACATACACCTGTTCTTCATCTCTTTGTAGTGATCATTAGGGCTCAATTTACAAAAAGGAGTAATAAATAAAAGGTTATAAACTGCATTTTATGTGGACTATTGGAAATAATGCTGGAACCTTATTTTAGTTGCCTATAATAGGGGTTTAGCATGCCTGGGATTTCTTACACACACAGTGGAGACCCTACTTAAAACTTCCCTGGGGAATATTTCCCTTTCTGCTTAACTCTTGAGGAGATTTAAGCACTTAGTATAAGTGCCTCATTTTAGGCATATATCTCACTAAAGAAAGAATTAAGCTTAAATCTCTATGTCACATTGTATGGAGACTGGTTCAGAGACCTGTATGCTGGCTTTGGTTTTACTGTTGCACGTTTGTGATTCATCACCATTCTTGTCATAACTGGGGCTAGTTGGGGACTGGAGCAAAGTTCTGTTGTGAAGTGCTAAGATTAATAAGAAGTATCTGAGTGGTACAATTATCCTGCTTTCAAGTAGTTTTTGAATAGTTTGGTTATTCACAATCAGCATAAACATGATTTATGAGTTTGAGAAAAATCAAATACATTCCTAGCACATTCTGGAGCCACAAAGTTTTGCACTAGGGTGGTAACTGCTCTCTTTTTCTCCTTCAGTATTTTACATCAAAATAGCTATCTTGAGGGACATGACAAACAACAACAGCATCTTTACAGTCCCTTTATTTAGATCATAAAGCTAGGTTCTAAGAACCTACCACTGAGGTATTCAAATCTCTATTATATCAGTTATTTCTATCAGAAAAAGCAGCCACTAAAAATGCATCCCAAACTAGAATTACAGTTTAGAGGTCTTTTGGCAACCTGGAAGTTTTGGTCTGCCTTTTTCCTAGTGGTGATGTACTAGTTGATTTTACTGTATAAAATGTATTAAATTTTATCACTAATTATCACTTTGGTATTATCACTAGTACCAAAGTATAATAAACATTTCTGATAAATTTTAGAGGGTCTGGAAGAGACATACCTCACCTGATTTAAGACATCCTGGCTTTAATCCATTCACCCACAAAGCCAGCAATGACCCTGTTAGAAGTCCAAGGAGTTCCAGCAAGTTCATTTGAGGCTTGCAGGTAAGACATGGGATGCATCAGGCACTCAGACCCTTCTGAAGACTACTGTACAGGGTTCAGATCATAGGTCAAGGTACTTAAATGTTTATGTCTACTTTATAGACATTACAGTATCATTATAGTCTAGAATTTCTTTATAGACAACAGAAATATATGACATTGATACAGTTATTGAAACTCAGACAACTATACAATTAATTTAAACATCAGTTGACTAAAGGCGTTTTTACAGTAGGGTACTTTAAATAACCTTATGGATACCACTGTATCCAACAAGATCCACTGACTGCATATAGCTTTAGAAATCATTACCAAGACATGATCACCTAGTTCTCCTGAGATTCTAGAGGGTGCCCTGCCTGGCCTAGGCTGCCACTGCAGAAGACCACGAGTCACCTATAGGTCCTTCATCATAATTATTAGCAACACATCAATGTCTCACAAACCTTTGGATATCTCAGCTACACTTCGGAGATAACATTGGAAACAAATCTCATACTGCCTGCAGTCTCAGACGTTGTAGTCACATTATAATGGGTGTCTGAACATCCTTTCCTGAGATTTTGTAGATTTCCTCTGAGCCTGAGGTAAGGAAAAATAGATGCTTAGCAGGGAATGGATAGTCAAAATAATTAGCAATTTTTAAAGTATACACACACACACACACACACACACATATGCAAATTTCTGTCCTCAAGGAAAAGAAGTCAGGAGGTAGGCATTTACTTGGTCATAGACATAAAGATATCATGAGTGCTAGAATACTTAGATACTTGGTTCCAAGAGCAATATTATGACTATATGGATTTTTAACACATTGTCCTTTTTTCAACAGATATAATTGTTGCAATGTTAGTGTCCAGTAGTAATCACATAATTGCAGTATTCCATTGCTTTCATTGAAACATAGTATAAAGTAGTTCAAGATTTACTGAAACCAAACTGGCTTAGCATTGCTATGGTGCACAGGATAATCTATTCTGTAGGGAGAATGTATGTCATTATATGAAGAAATGTGATGTTTTGGGACAGTAGACTCAAAACATCTGAATTCCACAAAATTTCACTTTTCCTCACTCACTTCTTATCCTTTTCATAGCAATGAGCTGTATACAAAAGTACAGAACCCCTCTGAATCTTTCTCTTTCCTTACATAAAATCATGATGTAGGGGCTTTATCCTGAATAACCTTCTCTTATAAATAAATAAATGGGCCATAAGGAACTTCTCAGTAGGTGAGAGAAATCTTTGCTTTTCATCTGGCTGATGGTCAACTGGAGAAACAAGTACAGACCTGCTCGTGAAATTCATGATGAGGAACCCTATTTGAGAATTTAGTAACAGTTCAGATCATTGTATTGACTTTAGTCAGCAAAAATGTAAATTAATTCACCAAAATAAAATGTGTTAGTTGAACATTAGATAGTAGACTGTGTGCTGCTAAGTTGCAGCACATAGTCTACTGTTTATACCATTAATTTATTGATGTCAAGCTGGACAAGGTTGTAAGTTTTCTTGAAATCGGTTTCATTTTGCTAATATTTCATATTTGTTCTTATGAGAAACCTGTTCTGTCATAAGGATAAAAAAAATCTTCATGTTTTCCCAGTACTGATGTATGTAAATTATTTCTGCTGAATTAATGTTCAGCCCTAATTTCCACAGTTTCACCTCAGTGCTTGTAAGTATGCAAATTTTTTCTCAGTGGGATTACTCAGAACTCTGCTGGTAAGAGCTGTATTTGTTCATTAATTTAGTTCTCATTAGCCAAGACGAACTCAACAAGGATAAGAACAGATAATGGTCGCTGTCCAATGTAGTTTAATATTTTGTTTATTATGTAAATATAATTGTATACTAATGTAATTTGATATTGCACTACCAATATAACCTAAAATTCCAAGTATCCACTAGGAACATTATATAAAATTAAAGGGTCTTAGTTTTGAGTGTTGTGTATTGACAGTGATAATGCATAATGCATAATAGATAATACATGCAAATTCTAGTCTGTAATTTGAAATAAGGTAATCATGCAACCTGAATTGAAATATGTTTACTTGGTTAATACTTCAAAATTTTTCACCACTGAAAAAATGTATACAGAATTGGTTTCAGGTTGTTTCCAAAAACAACTGCGCTGCTAATGATCAGTGAACAGGTGATACATGATCTTTAAAATTTACTCCTTAGAGTCTATTGATTATTTAGTTAGGTCATCTTACGTCATTTTGCTAATGGAAGTGCACAGTTTACCTAACTAAACAGCGCAACAAGAAATAGTAGATGTAAATATTTACAAGAAAATATAGGTTGCCACATTTGTTGTCTTGAATACCCAAGCATTAGAATGTAAACACTAATGCTCTGGCTCCATGAGTCAGTTCTGAACTCAATCTGAATTTTGTGAAAAGGTAACTCAAACTTAACTTTCAAATGTAACTGACTACCAATTCTACCCCTTCCGTGTCCTACAGTTTCCTAAGCCACAGATGAAGATTATTATTTTTAAAGATGAGGCAGAAGTTTTATTCACATACTAAACTAACTTGGGCTGACCTCAAACATATAATTACAAAGATAATTGGGGTAAGGCTCATTATTGGGCAACAATATCTTCTTAAGGCACTCCCAAATGATTTCTCTCCCTGTCCTTCCCATCTTCTGTTGGTAGGTACTTGTTCCTGCTTGTGTATCCAAGATTGTCACTCCCTGGGTTTTGCCATCTTAGTTCCTTGGGAAAGAGGCAGGTGAAGATATTGCAATATATCCTGGACAGGGGAAAAATGTTCTAAAAATGTGCCCTTGAAAAGTAGGTACCACAAAGAGAGCAAGGCAACCAGTGAGAGATGGGAGCAACATGCAGAGTCAAAAAGCAAGGATAATTTTTCCCCAGGTAACATCTACAGAGCACAGGCTGAAATTTGCAAAAATTAAAGGCCTGATCAAGAACTTTCAGGAAAAAAAAAACTGTGTTGTTCATTCTGATTTTTGGAGGAGCTCTGAGGAAGGGATGTCCCACTTTCTCCATGACAGTAATTCAAGTTTGGAGACTTTGCCTTGATATTCCCTCACACTTGTACACCTGAGAGACATGGAGGAAATATTTTAAGCAAGGCCTTTCACAAGACTCATTTTTACTTCAATCATCAGATAATCTCTTTTAGAACATTAAAGTTGATCACTTCTTGCGTTATTTAAACAAAACGCTTCCTCAGAGCTATAAACAGAGAGTGAGAAAATTTCTCTTGGCAAAAATACTTGGCAAAAATACTCTTTGCAAGAAACATTTATCATTTGCACTTAGCAAATACATGTGACTACTCCTTTCCTGTTAAGGAATCTGCCTTTGATACATACCTGCGCAGCTGTGTAATTTCAGTGGAAGGAGTCTGAACAGTGTTAAGGCTGTACGCAGAGATTCCTTCCAGGAGTAGGTTTCTTAGAAATTGTAAATTGTTTTCTATGTATGCAAGAAGTACTGTGATCAGGATAGAAGTGCAGAATATGATCTAAGACACTCTGGAAACAATGGGAAAAAAGTCTACATGTGTACATCTCAATTCTACAGAGTGCAATATGAATTCTTAGGGTAGAAAAGCCATTCAAACTTTCCTTTCTGAAGTATTCTGAAGTCACAATACTTCTGTATGTGTGATTGCTCTTTTGTAATATACTGAAAAATCTGAAGCCAGTGCACAGTTTAGATAGTGAGAGCTGTGCAGTGTTTGAGTGGTATTGTCAAAGTAGCCTCAGTAGGCTTTCAACAGTTATGCAGAATTCTCTGGAATGCAAAAGCAAAACTTGTTTCCTTTAATGGCCTCAAGTGCCCTCTGGCAACCTCCTTGCTGTCACAGGGTAGCTCAGACTGACATCAATATCTTTCAAACAGCACATAGATAATGTTGAACTACACAGAATTCTTTTGAAAGCTATGAAAACAAAAGACTATGTCTTGCTTCATAAGTTATGTAACATACTATTGTTACTAATCATGACTTTTCACACACATACCTTGCATCAGCTTTTATATGTGATGCAAACTAGAGGAGAATTCAAACCTGGCTTCTTGAATTTACATCTATTTCCTCTGAAGTTTTGAACTGAAAATCAGCAGGTCCTGACAATAACTGGGAAAAACATACTTTATTCCTTTCCACACTGTAGTAACATCTACATGTGAATACAGAACTCATCACAAACATATTGCTATATACTTTTCTGCTCTGCTAGTACTTACAGCCTAAGTTTTTATTGTCAGAGAAATAAACAGATAACAATAGGGAGGATTACCTGGTAAGTTACCTGAAGAATCTGTCTTTGTTGAATAGAAACTACTAAGTCCCCTGTGCTGGTCTATCTTGCATTATACAACCACCATTAGACAGAAGCAAAGAGGTTAAAAATTAAATAGGAACCTACTTGAAGAACCTTTCTCCATTTCCAGGGGATGACACAGTTCAATCTTCAGTTTGTTTTGTCATGAGTGGATTTTAATTGCTGGTGTAGTCACTTTTCTCAATATATAACTTATCACAGTGACTCAAATGCTTTTATGATAGCCATCATAATTGCTAGAGATATCTTCAGAAGTCATTCACATTCCTCTGAGCTGGAAGAATTCCAGAGTTTATATTGTTTTGCCATGAGAATAGCTATAAAAAATGTTATCTGCTGGAAACATTTCCTTTCTGTTTGAACTTTAAAATTGTTATCTGATTAGCTTGCTGTAAATTGCAAAGGTAAATTTGACGCAATATGCATGGCACTCTGATCTTTAGGGGTCATTAGAATTACAAATGCACACAGTGCTGGCTCCTGACCCAGCTGCCATCTGAGAAATGGCTACTTGCTATTCTGCTTTGTTGATACCCTACACTGATAGGAACTTGGCTGACAGTATGAGGAGAGGCTTAAACTGCCAGGCTTGAGGCTTGTGGTTCACAAACAGCTGTCTTTTCATGAAAATTCATTGCTGTTAAAAATAAATGGAGTGGTTTGCTTGTTGAATTTGTCTAACTGGTAGGAATCCTATCAGTTGGTATTGCCTCATGCTAAGCTTGTAAGTATCTCTTAAAGGGCTTAGAAAGAGTGAATGATCTGGCTAAGGGATATGTAGCTGGCTTAGCTACATATTTCACGACCCAATTCTCAGTCTGGCCCTGACCTTTTGCAGAAAGGTTTAAATGCCCTTCACATTCCAGCTGTTTCAGCTTACTAATTATGTCCAAGTGCTGACTAATTTTTCATTTACTTTTTAGGCTTGCACACAGGGAACCCATGTTGTGTTGCTGGTTTGAAGAGGGTTCTCACAATGTCTGTCCACGGCTTCGTTACTCATGCCTTTTCAAAAGGAACTCTTCAGACAGAGTCATCAAGTACTTTATTGGGAAGGCTCTGCAAAACATCAGATAGTTTTGAACCATGTTAACTTTTGGATTACTGAGTCCATGTGCTTCCAATAAATTGGATTACCTTCTGGTAGCAAAGAAGCACTGAAGAGTATATACCCCTATGGTCCCTGAACAAGCAGTCAGAAGCAAGCACCTATCAGGTCCTTGTTGCATCAAGACAGTAGCCATGCATACAACCTTCTTGTCTATGCAGAGAAACTTCAATGGTAAACTAATTAATACTCCTTTTCTTTCTTATACATCTTATTCTTTCTCCTTTGCTACCCCCAACCTGTGTAAACTAGAAAGCACTAATCCTCTAAAGACTTTGCAGTCTAATGCAATGTGAGTGATTTGGATATTCAAACAGCAGATTACAATAATCTGAGAGTGTACAAGCAGGAAAACATATTGACAAGTCATTCTGACGTAGTTATTTATACAAATTTTGACACTGGGAACAGAAGAAAAACATTTAACAGGAGCAGAATTTACATTCAAGAGTGGTTCTGGGAAAATTTCTTTGACCAAAACACAAAATTATGCATAAAAAAGTCTAAAAAGAGAGAATACTATTAAGAGGGAAGCATTCAAGTGTGCAGAAAAGCAGAGGATTAAGATTGAAATCTTAATGCATTTCCTGGTACATTAAAGCTCTGTTTTTAACAGTTTTCAATTATATGATCATATAAATTTCTCCCTCAAGGGGACTCTGCCTCAATAAGTGCAAAAGATAGATAGTTTTTTTCCTAAATGAGAAACTGTTTCACAACTTGTTTTATTGTTCAGTGGGTGTCCCAATATCCTACTTCATGCACATTATTCAAGCATTACTCCAAAGGCAGAATATTAATTTTCTTATGAGTTTTTAATCATATTTATCACTATCATATATGAATATTTCACAAGTTGAGAAATTAATCTTGGAAACATTTCAACAAAAGGAGGAGAATAATTTTATTTCTAGTGAAAAAATTCATTGGTCTGCATGTCACAAGGTTAAGTAAGGGTCAAATATTCTCATTAATTAGGGTGCCTCATAAACAGTCTATGGTTTGTTTTTTCAGATAAATTAGCACTGTTAAGAACTCTAAAATGTCATCATAGAGCTCAATGTAACTCAGGAGGGAGATGTGAATGCTCAGTATTTCTACAGATCTGTGATAAGTGCATTAAGGTGGGCACCTGGAAAATGGAAAGTACCAAATTAGCTATTATCTGTTAGAGTTCTGTATAGCATCAAATTTGTTGGAGGCTTAGAGTCCCCAGGATTCTTCCAATTTAATTTAAGACACTCCTGGATCTACAACTCATATTGTTCTTTTTTTAGCAAACAATGACAAAGCAGCTTCTTCAATGAATGTAGCTGCCAATCCATTGACTGCTCACTCTTCAACCCTGATTCACCTCCACAGCCATCCTGAACACTGAATGAGGCTGAAAATGTGATATCATTAAAGACTCTCAACATGCACATACACACAGAAGAAATTAATTCAGATTGCTCAGAAAAATATAATTTTTATGTTTCTTAATCTTAGTTTACAATCTTTTGAAATAGCATGATTATACTTGGCTATGTTTTGAAATAGCAGTCTAATATTGCAGGCTAGAAAAACAACAGACATCTCAAAGAAGATTTTTTATTCAACAAAACATTTACTTGATGACCAAATATTGATAGTCACTTTCATCACTGGTATGTGTGAACTAATCACATTTGTGAATCTGACTGCTACCACAGGACAAAGAATATTTATTGGAAACAGAAACTTCAGCAAAAACTGTCCTTTTGACTTCCATTACTTGACACAGGCATTTAGTGTTCAACCCCTCTGTCCTGTTCTTTCCAGTCTATTTTATTCTAAGATCCAGTTTTCATTTCTTTCTTCAATCCTACTATCCTTTCCAGTGACAGAAATTCATTGAGTGTGAGCTTATCAATTAGAAAAAATACTAGGAATTTTAAAATTACAGTTAGGCCACTAACATGTTAATTCATAAAAACGTTATTTATCCTGGTTTATATTTTCCCTTGTGTTATGTAGTCCGAGTCATTACGCCTTAGTATTTTTATTCACCTTGCATGTAAAAGGAGTTCTTAAAACTTTGTACATTCCGATTACTTCTGTTTTCTCCAGAGTTCATATTCCTCACTTCATCCTGTTGCTGTCATATAGATAGCATTTACACTGCCTGGAGGAGAAATCAGATTCCAGTTCTCATTGCATTTTCCTTGGTTTATCTATTTCTTGTATGTATAGAAGCATTCAATAGCAGCTTTTATCTGTTCCAGTTTGCAAACTTCCTGCAAAGGATTTGAGGACAGTAATATGAATATTGTCCCTATAATTCTAGATCTAGATCTAGATCTACACCCTAATGGATGTATCATATAGATTCCATTACTATAAATATGTGATATTTCAATAAATGAAAATAGAAATAATACTAATTTAAAAGCAGTGTTTTTGCAAGCATTGGTATGATTTATGGTCATAACATCAAGTTTCCAGACTCATTGAAGTGCACAAAGTTTAGAATGATATCAGCTATTCTACAGAAAATGAAAGCTCCCCAGCCATTCAGATTCCATATTGGCACATTCAGTAGAAAACTACATTTTTTATTAAACAGTTACCTTCAAAGGAAAAGAATTCCCCCAAATAATGAGGTATATGGTTAAGCTGATATATAAATAATCTCCCCCACATACACTTCCATTCCCTTTTCTTCCTTGCTGGATAGTAAACCTTTGTCCTGTCTTGTCAGGTGAGGTTACTGAAAGAAGACTAAAGTTGAACTTCTAAGATCATGATGGGACAGCTGTTTTCTTTCTAGTCTCTTACGTTCTTCCTCTGCTCTTTCATTACTTGTGAATAAAACACAAGCAAGATCTGACATGTAAGAAAAAAATGAAGATATTACTCAAGACTTTCCTAATGCTGACTGAGACAGATTTTGAACTTCCAGGAAGCTCAGAAAATTCCTGGAACATTTTATGAGGGAGTTCCCCTGATTTTCCAAGACTGTTCTTCCTTGTTATAAGCAACATCAGAAGTGAAAAGTTATGAAACTTCTTTGGAAAGTGTCTCAATATTTTCGATCCCATTAGAAACAGGAAATTCTTCCAGACCTCTCATCAAAGAGAACAGATAAATATCAGGGCTCACTGGATCATTTGAAGTTCATCCAATACTACTCTAAATTAAAGATTTTCTTCTTACTTCTTAAAGCCAAATGATGTCTGTAGAAAGGACAGGGAATCAACTGCCTGAGGTCTAATCTCATGTCTTTGATGTAATGTTGAGAAAGCTTTTCTGCAGGATGAACGCAATATTGGCATCACAGAAGTATTGCTATCTAGAGGTGAATGCCTACAGCTGGCGTTCAGTTTCCCCCTAATTTGCACCCAATCTGAAAACAAAGCATGTTATGATATGTTATTTCCAAAGCATCAAATGCTATCTCTCTATGCAGATGCTCATCTGAACAATCTGGTGGCCTTCTATGATGAAGTGACTGCAACAGTTGACAAGGGAAGGATGACCAACGTCATCTACCTAGACTTCTGTTAGGCCTTTGGCATGGTCCCACACAACTTCCTTATCTGGAGACACATGGATTTGAAGGGTGGACTCTTTGGTAGATGAGGAATTGGCTGGATGGACACAGACAGAGTTGTCATTGGCTCTGTGTCCCACTTGAGGCCAGCGGAGTGGTGCTGCTTAGAGATCTTCGTTGGAGCTATTGCTTTTTAATATATTTATCAATGACAAAGAAAGTGAGATCAAGTCTGCAGATGACATGATGAGCAATGAAGTTGTCACAACAGAAGGGAGGCATACCATCCAGAAGGGACCTGTACAAGCTTGAAAAGTGGGCCCATGAGAATTTCATGAAGCTCAACAAGTCCAAGTTCTTTTATTCTCAATCCCATATACCGCAATTAACTGTGATTTATTTGATTTCTTGTATATTTTGATCCAGAAAATTCTGAACAGAATTACAGATATACTAGTCTTGATATACAAGTCTTGAACCCACAGTGCATTGGACCAGTGATATATGTTTTTTAACACTTACACCAATAGACTTTCCAGATCAAGTGAAATGAGGGCATTGAACACTGGAAGTATCAGGTCCTCTGCTTTTGTACACTGAAGATCAAATGCACAATAGTTGCTAAGTCACTGTGTGTGTGGAGTAGCTATTTACTGAGGATTTTCTTCTGGACAGACTTCTGCCTGACCAAAACCAGGACAAATTTTACACTTCCCACACAAACAAAATTTTGAGGTGGGGAAAGAAAACATATTCAGGGGAAAATGGACTAAAGAAGTCCTACCCATGGCATCCTCTCCAAAAACCCATTGTCACTATTATTGGTTTGGAGACTGACAGAAATTTATGTAGTAAGAATTTGAGTTTAAACTACTTGTGCTCTTATTCTGGTATTCAGAGCAGCATAAAACAGCATCTTAAAATATGGAAAGACAGCTTACCTCCATGACAAGAAAGTTCTGAGGGAATCTGGAGCCTTAAGAGAACACAGAAAATAGCGGCTGATGAAAGATTGCAGTTTCACTGTGTGGTGTAACTTAACAATCATAAATGTGTTTCATGTAGAGAAGAATGCATGAATTCATCCTGATCTTCTGAATTAATTTATGCCATTAGCAGAGAGGCAGACATGCTCCTACAAAAGGATGGTGATGTGGGACTGGGAATATTTGCTGCATAACTGTGACTGAGCGGTGTTTTAACATCAATGCCACAAACATTGAGCCAGATGTATTCAAGGCCTTGCCTGTGGCTTGATGACACATACCCTTTTCACAACAATTGGTGGATTTGTGGTAACAATCAAAAGACATTTAAAATGCTTGGAATGTGGTTTAGAAACCCGCCTTGGCATCCCGCTTTTCATGTCTTAGCATAAATGCCTCAACTGTTTTTATTGTTCTGCAACTGCTCATTTATTTTGAAAGAAAGAGCTTGGCCTGCAGTATTTGCATTCAACAATACTTGAAACAAGACGTTAAAGTATTTTTTAATTAAACTAGTGAAATATTTCATATGAATAATGCCAACAGCTGGGTCAGACCTTTTGGTTTTGAGTAAGTTTATTCCGGGCTTGCTAACTGAGGGGTTCTTTTTTTAGAGTAAGAGTTTCTGATAAATTGCCAGTTTGGAAATATATTACAGAACAGGAATGTCTTTTCAATTTATGTTGCAGTTGTACCACATTCTTTATGTATTTCTGATTTTTTGCCCTTATGACTCTATTTTATCATAATAATTGCCACACAACTGATGAAACAGCGCAGAACTACTTTCAATAAAATCAAGAAAAGAACAATGTTAATGTGAAACACATTTAGGAACAAATTACAATATTTTGATGGAATAAGCCTGAAACAGACTTAGGGATCTACGGATAGACAAGGTATTACTCCATATATTTAAAAGATAGATCCACTGATTGATCATTAGATTGGTAGATCAACAGACAGCAGGATGGAAAATCCATCTGTTACTAAACAGCTTGTCTAATTTTAAAATTCAACCACAACATTTTTAGCATTGAAGAAGCAGCCCATAAACTTTCTCTGCTCTGGGCTGCAATTTATTTGGCAATTAACAATTAAGAATAATTTTCTAGATCTTAGTAAGAAAGAAATCAGTATAAGTATAGTGAACCCTATCAAGATGAAAAAGGAGTTTGCTTGACCTCAGAGAGAAGAAAATTTTGGTTAAACAGCTAAACTTTAATAAAAAACTTTAGTGAATAATTTCTGCTTTATCAAAAAAAAGTGACAATTTTCATGCCTAAATATTTGAATTGTGATATACAGAGTTGGGATCATCAATTTATGAACTTATTAGCCAGCAAAACTAATCTACTTTTAACTCAGAGGACCAGTGTGGGAAGAACCACAACCACTGCAGTTAATCACACTGCATCACTGATATATGGATCCAGCTTGGTTGACTTTGGAGTAATGGAGCCAGTCAGCCTGGGGACAGCCACCAAAGTTCCTGCCACCTAGTGCCAGCTCTACCTCTCAGAAGAAAGTCTTCTGCTCGTGTAACCACTATTTTGCCCAGCATAGTAAGGAAAAATAAACAAATACCAGTTAAGGTTGCTGTACCAGGCTTCAAAATATCAAGTTCAGCTCTTGCACTGTGTTCAGCTAGTCTCCATAATAAAGGTGAGAGTTTCTTCTGTGAGTGGGTCCAACTGCAACTGTTTCAGGAATCCTGTTTGTGGCTTAGGCAGCCCCTAACCATCCACACCCCCAAATCTTCACTGGCTTTATTTCTTTAGTGTTATGATCAGATCAGGACAGAGTTAAGGAAATATATGATACCTTTCCATATGTTGTTCTTGGCTTCTCAGTAAAAATCTGTGTCAGAATTATTGTTATTACCATTACTATTACTAACCTGAGAGTGTCTTTTGATATACTGCTGGGAATTCTGCACTGACTGTATCTCTTTCAAAGTCTGCAAGGTGGTTGGAACACAACCCAACAATTTCAGCAAACTCCAAAGATCTACAATATCTCTGTAATCTGTTCTTTTATTCTTTAAAATGTAAGAAAATATCTATTTTTTCCTCATTACATCATTACATTTTACACAGGAACTGAGTTTGCCTAGTTTTTTTCACAGAAAACGCTGTGTCGCAAACGATTTTAATTCAGTAACTCATTCTTTTGGTTTGTTCTATGTCCAGATTGTAGGAGATTTTTGTTCACTTTGGGAGAGAGTAGAACCAGTAGGACCAGACACTTTAAAGTTCTCTCTTTCCATAATATTTATATTTGTTTTCCTTTAGGCAGAAAATTTCTTTCTAAAAGTATCTTAGTCTTTTTGGCAGTTGTTGCAGTGGCCATGATTCTGTGCAGAAGATGACTTTTTAGTTAAAAACTATAGGACCAATTTCTGAGCCTGCAAAGCAGCACTGACTGTGATTTGACCAAAATAATTTATTTCAACTATCTCCTCAAATTTGAAATTATTCTGAACTCTTTCAATGAAGAACATGGAAACACTTCAATGGTAATGACTGATAAAAATAACACCAAAGCCTGTTTGTTTGGGTTTTTAATTGCATCAGAAATATGGATGATTTCAGAAATAACACTGTCATCACTACACTCATTGCTTCAGTATTCTTATGATAGGAATAGAAAAGGAGAAAGTTCTGCCTGCATTCCTTCCTTCTTCTGTGCTATTCCTATTTACCGCTTTTCCAGGGCATCAGCTTGGCTCCAGATATTTCTTAAAGGTATTATTGCACAAAATAGAGGGAACTATCTGTAAAAATCATATAACAATGGAAAATTCCATATGGAATAAATTCAATTTCTGGATAAGTGAAATTATTAATAAGAAATTACGGACATGAAGTTGTACACTGAAGATAAAGCAAAGCTCATAGAAAATATTGTCATATGTAGCCTGGAAATCAAATCAAGAACTTTTTTAACTATCTGAAATAGCTAGAAGCATGGGAAAAACAAATTACAAGACAAGTATCTTTGAAACAGGAAAGTAGTAATTACTAGGATTACCATACTATCCATGCTAAAATCACAAAGAGTCATATAGCGAACAACCTAAGAGTGTCCAAGCAGGCAAATCAGTAAGGCAAAATCACACTGACAGTATAAAATGTTATCAAAATATATCTTTTAGTTCCTTCTACTGCATTCTACTTCCTAGACATGCTAATTTCTTAAAAGATGTGATGTGAAAACCTTCAGATTACTTACCTCAAGGACCTTATGTTTTGAGCGTGCTGCAGATAATTTTAGTAATTTTGAGACTGTGATGGCTTACAATTGCCTCAGACTTCTTTTCTCATAGTAGAAAGAAGTGTGAGACAAAAAATTTTCTCCTTTTTCTTCTGATCAGGTCATAGATACAAATGCTTTTATTTTAATGACAAAAACCTCTTGATGAAGAATTGCGATCCTTGTTCTTGGAAATTAAAATCTTTCTCAGAACATTTCAATTCTCTAATAATCAGTTCAAAGCTGACTTTTTCATTGCATAGAAATGAACTGAATGTAAATGTCTCTTATTCTTCTCTCATTTTGATTGTATTTTGTGTGGTATTGTTAGAGTACTAGGTTTAATATGTCATTGTGATTGACCAAAAGAATCGCATACCTCAGCTGGTTAAAAACTGGAGTAACCTTTCCGTAATTTCTGACACTGGGCTTTTCCTGGGAAATCACCAGTGATGGTGTCTGCTTAGTAACTGTCATATTCTTCTCAGACCAGCTTAGAGTATACTTATCTGGCAGGGGAGACACCAGGATCAGGCATGTTGCATCTTCTGAAAATCATATCCTTCATTTATTTCTAATTTATAGGTCATATCTCTTAACATAAATTAAAGTGTCAATTTATGTAAGTTTTCCTTGAAAATGTAGAACTATCTGGAGGTTAGGGAACCCTTGAGAATGGCTCTTACAAAAGCTTGAGTTAGCATTGCTCCAGCAATAGCTTTATAGGGAAAGACAGTTCAAAGCCAGTTGCAACAGCATAAAAGACTTAGATCCTCTTTGTATTTCACTCCAAATGATAAAAAAAAAAAAAAAGGAGAAAATAATCTAATATACCAACAAGCAGTGAGAAATTATACTTTGACTTGATGTTAGACAGAGAAAGACAACAGTACATTTGATATGAAATCCTTGTTAATTTTGAATTGTGATTAATATCAACCTATATAACTGTTGATGTGGCTTTCTTTCCTGCCTCATCTTTGATAAGTACAGACATGCTGTCTAGTGCTGCCGGAAATGACTCATTTAACAAGATCATTCTTGTTTACTGTCCCTTGCCAAGGATCTAGTTAGGTTTCAGCTAATTACTTACATTAATATTATGTTGGTATTCTGGAATCATAACTTCATCACACAGTGACTATAACCCAGTGTCTATCAAGCTGCTGGACTAAGTTCAGTTGTAGGGAGACTTACCCCAATAGAATCTGCAATCACTTCTTGATTCACTTGTCTGCCAAATGCATTTGGTTCTAATTTCATTTACCAGAAGTATTCTCTGTTTCTAGAAACAGCTGTCACAGTATCAATTCATAATACTCTTCAAAGTTATAAATAAGTTTACAAATGCTGAATATTAAAAGAAGAAGTGGGATATGATTAAAAAAATTGATTTAAAAATTATTTACAGAAAATTAACCTGTCATTTTATTACTGATGAAATCAAAGGCTCACTCATTGTGACAAGATTCCAGAATTGTACCTGAAGCATCTATTTCAGTGCTAACTCTGTGAAGTCTAACATCTTGCTTAGAATATTTTTAAAAGAAACCTGCTAAACCATATTTCTTTTATAAAGACATCAATGAATGATTAATTACTATGTCTTTCCATACAAAATCAACTGAATGTGGATTCTAAATACCGTAAAATCCAACATTACAAAAGGATGTCTGTCATATGTAGTGTTTTGAAAGGTATTTTCCACTCCCAGTATCTCCATGTGAATCAACAAAACAAGAGCACTTACAGTGAAAGGATGTGAAAGATTAAGATTTATTCAAGTGTGTGGGCACAGTGCAATGGCCACATAGTACTGCATACTGACTGTTGTGTGAAAAATGTAGCATCATACCTTCATGTAGTTCAAGCAGAAAAATTCTACAACCGGTTTGTCATGCTAACATGACAGGGCAACACCTTAAGCAACCCTACATTGTTGTCTTCCCTGACTCACAGGCATTCACTTACCATTTTGCAACATCTGGTATGTCCTACTATCATTTGATTTACAATGAGGATATTAAATTCACATGTTTTTTGAGTCCCTATAACTGTTAGTAAAAGGATTTGAGTGTCATAAACAATCTAAGAGCCTCAGGTTTAGCTGGAGCTAAGTCAAAAAACGGGGGATGTCAGTGTTTGCAAACACTGAATATGGAGCACAGGCTCACTGATCTTCAACTCAAAAGATAGGACTGAGACATGAATTAATCAACTGATTTTCAGCCAGGTCCATTCTGATCCACTAAGCAGCCCAGAGAGAGGCCACAGACAGCCTTTGTGAGCTTCCCTTCCCCTGTGCTAAGATTGCTATACAGTGTACTTGAAATATTATATATAAAAAAAAAATCACTTCAAGTTTATTTCTTTGTCTTTAGGGACAATGGACAATTTCGCCTCTGACTGTCAAAAGCTGGGCAGTACCCATACTGTAGTGAAGAGTTCCTCTCCCATTTTTGCTGACCAGATCATTCTTTAAAAGTACAAAAGAAGTTCTTATATGATCAGCTACTATTTTCTCAGCCAGGAAATTGTTTCTGGTAGAAGAGAGGTTATAGCTTCTTCAAACACCTTTTATCTGTGAATTACTTTGTATCCAGTGCAAACAGTAAAATCACTATTAGTAGTGATTTTACTATTTGCACTGGATATAAGTAATACAAAATCACTATTAGTAGTGACTTTATGCAAAGAAGCACAGCTGCTTCAGATCCACCTTCCAATATGGGCTAAATGAAAAAAACTTCTTTCATATGGTGAGCCTAGCTTAGTCATTGTAGGTACATAAATTTCAGCTCAGGTTGAAGTATTTCTTGGCAGAAAGTTTGAAAGTTAATTTGTATAGAGAACTGAGTGTAGGTATATACCCAGTCAAAACCTACATTAAATACAAAATACTTTGATTTTCTTCTTTTTGTGGTACTGTACTTGAAGGAGTTGGTCTTTTTCAGAATCTGGTGTCACATATGAAAATGACAGCTCATTCATAATCCCTACTTTCTAGTTCTGCATAACGAATATTGGTTTTAAGGTAGAGGATTAATACTGGTTTAATGGTAGAGAAAATAACTCATTCCTTGCATGAGCTGCAGGAAGTGATTTTGTTTGCTGCTAGAATAGGAAGAAATCAATGTTAAATTAAATGCCAAAACTCTTTTTTAGGACATCATAAAATGCATAATTTTGGGTTTATAACCTCCGGGAAAATAAACCAGGATTGCAGTGTTATGATGGCATTGCTTGAATTATACTGATAACCTCAACTTTTCAAATGTCTGGTTTCCTTGATTTTAGTATTTCTTAAATCTGAGAATAAAGGTTTTTTTAACAAGAATTTTTTATATTATCATTTGTCTGTATACTCTACAGAGTACAATGTAGGCTAAGGATCCTGGTGCTTTTGCTTTTGGTTTAATCTAATTTTGGATAATTGAAGACTACCTCAAGCTAGATGTAGGTTATAGGTAAGAACTTGTTTTACCAGTAAAACCCTAAACTAGTTTCACACTATTATATGATTTGCTTTATCAGCTCTTTTTAATGACTGCCATTCCACTAGGAAATGTCTTGGGCATGTTCTCAGGGCACAGTGTGAAAGGAAATGTTGAACACAAGCATAAAAGCTCCTTTTCCACTGCTAACTCTTGAAACTTAAGAAGAAAAATTGGAGGAATGTTGTCTAATCCCAGTCCCACTCTCACACTTCACTTTTCACCATGCTCCACAGACTACTAAACCACAGTCATGAACGTAAAGCCCGTCCATTTTCAGTCTTTAAATTATTTCAGATCTGGCTCATAATCTTCTACAAAGACTCTTAAATTCAGAAACATTAAGCAATTCCTGCACACTCAAAATCCTGGAAAATGTGTCTGTAATAAGCAACTTGAAAACATGCTGGCTTCTATTAGAAGTGCCAACAAAGAGTTAAAAAATTTTTCTCTATAGGAAGTCATTCATCTGTGCAATGTTCTAAATAAAAAAAAATAAATTGACACAGCTAGAAACCTAAACCTGATAAGTGATGTCTTTCTCTGTGAACATATTCTCCAGACTTCTTCCAGAGAAATGTTATACATTGTATTTCAGCCAGAAATTTATTTTACCTTGTCTAATTTCACCTTATGCTTAAATACTTTGAGAATCTAAAACTTACTAAAAATTAACAAGTTCAAATAGTTGAAGATCTGGTAGTAAGATGACAAAAATTCATATTGGATTGATCCTAAAGGAGTATAGAAACAAATACTTATGCAAAATTACCTACTAACCCAACTAATGGGCTTAGGAAGGGCAGATCCTGTTTGACCAACCTGATCTTTTACGATCAGGTGACCCACCTGGTGGATGAGGGAAAGGCTGTGGATGTGGTCTATCTAGACTTCAGCAAAGCCTTTGGCACTGTCTCCCGTAATATACTCCTGGAAAAGCTGGCAGCCCATGGCTTGGACAGGGGCACTCTGTGCTGGGTCAGGAACTGGCTCGAGGGCCGGACCCAGAGAGTGCTGGTGAACGGGGCTGCATCCAGCTGGCAGCCGGTCACCAGTGGTGTCCCCCAGTCCTTTTTAACATCTTTATCGATGATTTAGATGAGGGGATTGAGTCCATCATCAGCAAATTTGCAGATGACATCAAGTTGGGAGGGAGTGTTGACCTGCCAGAAGGCAGGAGGGCTCTGCAGAGGGATCTGGATAGACTGGAGAGATGGGCTGACTCCAATGGGATGAAGTTCAACAAGGCCAAGTGCCGGGTCCTGCACTTTGGCCACAACAACCCCCTGCAGCGCTACAAGCTGGGCACAGAGTGGCTGGAGAGCAGCCAGGCAGAAAGGGACCTGGGGGTGCTGATCGATAGGAGGCTGAACATGAGCCAGCAGTGTGTCCAGGTGGCCAAGAAGGCCAATGGCATCCTGGCCTGCATCAAGAACAGTGTGGCCAGCAGGAGCAGGGAAGTGATCCTTCCCCTGTACTCTGCCTTGGTGAGGCCACACCTTGAGTATTGTGTTCAGCTCTGGGCCCCTCAGTTCAGGAAGGATATTGAGGTGCTGGAGCGGGTCCAGAGAAGAGCAACGAGGCTGGTGAAGGGACTTGAGCACAAGTCCTGTGAGGAGAGGCTGAGGGAG
>NW_020955590.1:214446-299904 GCF_003031625.1 Empidonax traillii
GAAGGATATTGAGGTGCTGGAGCGGGTCCAGAGAAGAGCAACGAGGCTGCTGAAGGGACTTGAGCACAAGTCCTGTGAGGAGAGGCTGAGGGAGCTGGGGTTGTTTAGTCTGGAGAAGAGAAGGCTTAGAGGTGACCTCATCACTCTCTTCAACTACCTGAAGGGAGGTTATAGCCAGGAGGGGGTTGGTCTCTTCTCCCAGGCAACCAACAATAGGACAAGGGGACATGGGCTCAAGCTCTGCCAGGGGAGGTTTAGGTTAGATGTTAGGAAGAAATTCTTTACGGAGAGGGTAATCAGGCATTGGAACGACCTACCCAGGGAGGTGGTGGATTCACCATCCCTGGAGGTTTTTAAAAAGAGATTGGATGTGACCATTAGTGCCATGATATGGTAATTGGAGTTGGATCAGGGGTTGGACTTGATGATCTTGGAGGTCTTTTCCAACCCAATCTATTCTATGATTCTGTGATTCTATGATTCTAATGAGCAATAGTGGAAAATAATATTTTTCTCCTTCCAAAGGATTGTAAGAATGTAGTTTCATTTATTAGACTATATGCTTCTTAAAAAAAAAAATAAATAAAATGTTGTGTAGATTTCAACATAACATTACAGCTTTTAAAACTGGAGTCACATCTGTTCTGGTATATTTGAAGAAAAACAAAATTACAGAAAAATAACCTTTTGTGCAAATCTGAAAAAGAACATTTATTTTCATTTCTGCTGGTGAAAATACAGAGATAGCATTTAAATCTAATTCTGATAATATAAAGAAAGGTCTAGAGACCAAAGTATAAAGCAATGAAAATTGCAACAACTCTATGCACATTTCTTCACTAACAGTAAGTAATTTCCTTTGAAGAAAGAATACGAAGTGAGTTTCATAGTCTCAAATTTCAAGGAGTTTCGCATCGGCATCTTTAATAGTCATCTTCTCTTCCTATTTTAATTCCACAAATATTATCAAATTGTTGTATTTGCATTGGATGCAGGCACTTGAAATATTCACTATTAATACCAGAATATTTGTAACAGCTTCAGCAATTTCTTTCAACTTTTTCTAACTCTAGATTTTTTCTTAATAAAATATAACAAAATCAGATTCAACTGTGAATTAATGTTTCAGTAAAGAAAACTCATAGACAGTTTAAGGTATTTTTTCAGAAGATACTGTGAAGAAATGAGAAAGAAAACTGTCTATCCTACCCACCAAGATGAATTTATTTTTTGGGAGGGTGGGGGATGTGTCTTTTACCTGAAACCAGAAAAGCTGCTAGTAGAATCAGAGAATCATATAATGGACTGGGTTACAAGGGACTTTAAAGATCATCTGGTTCCAATGCCCCTGTCATGGGGAGACACACCTTTAATTAGACCAGATTGCTCAGAACTCCATCCAGCTAGGCCTTGAACAATTTCAGGGCTAGGGCATGCACAACTTCTATGGGCAACCTGTTCCAGTGCCTCAACACCATCACAGTAAAGAATATCTAATCTAAACCTACTGTCAGTTTGAAGCCATTCTCCCTTGTCCCGTCACTACGTGCTTTTGTAAAAAGTCCCTGTCTATCTTTCTTGTAGGACCCTTCAGGTACAGGAAAGACTCAATTAGATCAGCCTTCTCTTTCCCGGCTGAAAAATCCCATGTGAAGTAAAAATTTAGTTTGTGGCACTAACAATTGTTCAAGTAAGCTTATTATTATTTTCTTTACAGATCATAGTTTAGTAATCTATATACGTTCTAATTTTAAATTTGCAAGGTTAATAACCTTAAAATGAGACTACTTCTCTTTGCTCTACATATGTGAAACAACATTTTTGGTTCGTACCCACACTACCAGTTTGGAAGTAAGTAAAATTAGTTCCTAATCAGAAATTCTAAATATCTAGCAATACCAAGATGCTGATAGATGATTTGTAGTCTTCCAGATACTCAGGAAAGTGAAAGTAGAAAGGATATATTATTACAAATTGCCACTGTCAACATGTGCTTTACATTATCTATACTTTTTTTTCTCTTGTACCCTTGATATTGCTTTTAAGAAATTCTTAGGTAGTACCTTTTAGTAGAATGAAAGGTTGCTGTGGAATCCATCATCTGGCTAGACTAAAGAACATTTATTGTCAATTACATCAGTAAAACTCCTTCAAGATGGTTTAACTCTTTCAAAAGAGCAGTTGAGTTTCAAAAGATTTAGGTAGCCTTACAACCAAGGAAATGTGTAGATTTTCACGATCAGATGTTACAGACCATTAGTTCATGATCTGAATTCTGGCCTTTTGGGTATTTTGAGAAAATCTATTATTTCATTAAAGTTCTGAAACAGTTCTACTGTTCATTCTCTGTGACTTCCTATCATCAAATAGTCATAAGGGACTTCAATAAAAAGAGTTAATGTGTGTGTATAACTGTTCCTTGGGCTTAAAAGACCTAATGGGCTCAAATGACATTGACCTATAGGCTGAAAAAAACCTACTGACATAATAGACCTCAAAGAAATTAATTTACTCAGATATCTACATGAATTGGAGTGTCTATGTAGATTTTCATGCTGAGATACTCATAAAGAGATTTATCATATTATTCAGGGCAGCAATCCAATCTTAGATGTTTCTAAGAACAGTAGAGACTCTAAACAGCAAAATATCTGCTTTGGTCTGCTCAATCAATTTTCATGCACTTCTTTGAGGATTTAGTTAGAATACATTTACTCTTTATCTACCTACACAACTCACACACAAAACCAAAAAAGTGCAGCTGCCATTCCAGATCGTTTTTGCATCTGGGTAATGTGAATCACAAAGAACGTAAGTTACCTGTGAAGAGTTTACTAACGTTTTGGAAGTAAGGATAGAATATGACATGACAATAAAAAAAAGGAAGGAATATAAAGAAAGAAAGAAAAAAAAAAGGTAATAGAAGCTCATGAGTATAAGGTTGCTCATATTTCCTTTTTGTCGGTTGTTATATATATTTTAATATCTATTACAGTTTTATTAATTTAAGTTTTTAACATTTCTGTTCTCCAGCCTCTCTAAAATACATCTTCTGAGGAATCACAAAACCAGAATTTTGGTCTGTAATATCTGATCAATAAAATTTTATGGGAAATGGAATCCATTCTTAGCCTTGATCTCCTCATCTGTGGTATGATCCACCTTTCCATGGTGGATTAGGCAAAGTGCAAATAAATTTAAAGACTGAAAAAATCTGGAATTTACAAAATGTTACAGGAACAAGGAGATGTAAATAGCTAGTAAATAACACACCAAAAATGTCAAACAAATAATTTACAGAAAAAAGAAAGGAAAACTAGAAATGTTTCTGCCAATTATATATTTTTCTCTTATATTAGGTTACATATTCTTTTCAAAATGATTTTTAATACATCATTTGGGAGTTTAAGTTCTCTTTCTTGCCTCTACTTTCACATTATAGACTTCATACATGTTATTCAACTGCATCTACAATACTTCTGAAGACCTAAGAAATACCTATGAACAATGAAAAGACACTACAGTATAAGCAATTGCCAAAAATGTCATGCACTTGCCACAGCTATTTGCATTCTAAGTAACTGAAAATGATAGTTCTCTAAAGGTTTTTGGTTACGCTCTTTCAATTATTGATTTAAAGGGTCTTTGGATTAGACTGTTAAACATTATTGTATGAAAAGTATATAAAATTCTATTTTTAAAGTTATTTGAATAAGTAAAGTTAAAAATGGCTTCCAGATGGTGGAGCAAAGGTAATATAGCTAATATTGTCCATGGATGCACCTTTTTTTTTTTTTTTTTTTTTGTTAATTCTTTCTGAATGTTATTTGATGCTATGGAGTGCTAGGTGTTGGTAACATATGAATGATAGATTATCTGGCTAGACTAAAAAGTTTTGAATACTTACTTTCCATTCCTTTTGAAATTTAAACATTTAAAGAATGCTTTAATTTTAAGATATTTCATGCATTGGAAAACATAAATGTTGAGAAAAAGACAGAGTTGTCAGATTTTCATTTACAGTGTCTAACTTTTTTTTAAGGCTTACATTCCAGCTATTCAAGTGAGAGAGGTTAAAAATCACTCATATTTGACCATATAATAGGCAAAAGAATTAGATATAAATGAGTGGTTTGAAATTGGAAAAAAAAGAGTAGTGAATCAATTTAACAAGAGGCTTAAAATAAATGTGAGAATGGAAAAAAAATCTTGATGGTTAAAAAAATAAGTTTATAGAAATAGGAAAAAACAACCTTCATGAATTGGAAAACAAACAAACAAAAAAAGAGGGAAGAATGATAATTAATGTATTGCTATGGAACTATGGGAAATAAAATTTTAGTTTTATACAGTTATTATCCCAGAAATTAAAGATGAAACTATAATGAAATTATAACACTTCAAGGTTTATGACCTTAATAAATACATATAAAGTGTGCCCAGAAAAAAAAGAAGGTGATAAATTATTATATATCTTCCATGATGCACTGGGAGAATGGACTTCATAGGCATATCAGAATAGACTGAAAAGTAAAAACACACTAGAGGAAAAGACCATCACTGGAATTAATATATAACACACAATCTTTTTTAAAAGGAGAAAAAATAATGAAACCATATAGGAAGTGAAGTGTAAACAGAACTCTGTAAGTAAAATAAAATATGCCTTCATGTTTATTTAATGTCAGGAATTCTCTGTTAGCAAAGGAAGAGAAGACCAGAATAATAGCAGAATTTCATGTTCAAGGCAACAGTGAGAGACATATACACTTGTCCTGACCAGGACACTCTTGGAACTTCTAAAGAAATGTTAAGTTTGCATTGTAGAACATCTTTGATAATCTCAGCAGTGAGAGATCATTTTCAATAGAAACCAAGATGAAAAAGGTTCCAATGACTATTATCTAATAAAGCAAAGCAAAAGAGAACAGCCAAAACACACACATGTTAAACTCTTCAAAGTCGAATGCAGTCTCAGTCACTACAAATTTCATTATTTACAGCAGAATCAAAACGTTGCAGCTAATAGTTCATTAAAATTTTCTTCATCAAACAAGAACAAAGACAAGTACTTTGTAAGACTATGACGGAAGATTAGAGCAGAGGAGGTCTAGTAAATGTTTACTATAAGCATAAACTTTGTTCTTCAGGAAAGAAATCTGTTGGGTTGGGAAAAATCACAGTGAAAAGCCTGTTAAATTACTAACAGATTTTGGGGGGAGGGGGGGGTGTGTTTGCTTGTTTGTTTGGGTTTTTTGTTTGTTTGTTTTTAATTTTAAACATACCTTTATTTTCAGGAAAAAAAAAGTTCTGAGAGAAGCCATTTAATATGAACTTCCACAAATCAGAAGTACAGATACATTCAAAGAAAAGTTGTGAAAATCTCCACCTATTGCTCACTTGAAAGGGAAATAAAAGGAAGATGCCTAGAAAGGGAGAGATCTTGAAACATCTTCCTTTCATTTAATGCAAGACTCTATGAGAGATTTGAAAGGATGAAAGAGAGTATAAAACAGGTAGAACCAAAAAACTGTCCCAGCTAAGGAAAATAATTTCTATAATTTTGTCTGATTTTCCTACTAAAAGTATCATTGTCTATACTGGAATATTTTATTAGATAGTTTTGAAGGTGAATTTGATTTCTTAAGTATTTTGCTATATAAGAGCACCTTTGCATGATATGAGTCTCAATAATTAAAAAACAAGTAATTACAGAAAATAACCTGGAATCAAAAGATAAATTTCTTAATGTCATGAGTCCCACAGTTCTAAAGCAGACTCATTTCTGAAAAAAACCCCAAACCTTGTGAAGTAAAGGCATATGCTGAAAGAAAACAGAATCTTGTGCCAAACGTGCTAACATAGTCCTCTTTTACATTGCTCTAGAACTACTCATCCTCATAAGTAACAATTAAATTCTGCGAATAGTAGTGGTCACAAATGCATTAGAACAGAGGTCTCCTGCCAATGGTTACAGGGAAAATGTTTGATCTTCTGATGCTGTTCCCTGCCACAAGATGTAGAAAAAATACATTTAGGCTCTCATTCAGTTAAACAAAGCCTGGTGTTTCCAATAGGACACTACACCCTCAGTTCAGTGGAAGATGACAGAAACAAGGGAAACACTGAACTACCATTTATTTAATGTATTTCCATATAGGAAATATTCTTCATGTGTACTATATACATGAATATCGTTAGCATAAGGAGTAATATAGTAAAAATTAGGATGACAGATGTGATCTTTGTGTATATGAATTGAAGAATCTCCAGGGAACTTGAGTTTCCTCTGCATTTCTCCAACGTGGCATACTGCTCAGTGGCCAGGGTGGAAGAAGGGCAGATAATGGTGAAGTGTACACATTTAACAGGACAATTAGCCATTTGAATAACTCATCCATACTAATGGTTTCACTGAAGGTTTAAGTTCTGCGTGGTTTTCTTGTTCAATGTGCAATATAGTTCAATTTAAGATTAGCTCAGAAAGAACTGTGTAAGCCTGTGTTAAAAAAAAGAGAGTGAAATAAAATTGCAATGATGTTTAACCATTTAGGTTTTGTTCTTAAAAACAGAACAAATCTAAAAGTGAAAAGGAAATCTCTGAGTTATAATTTCTGCATATGGTACCATTTCTTCCTACAAAAGGTTAGGTGATGTGCTGCTTTTTTCAAATGTAAGTTTCTCTTCAAATGTAGAATCCTCTTACACATTGATCTTTCTTGTTTGTTGGCAACATGTAATATAATTGCCTTGTTTCTCATATGAACTTTGCTCTTCCTGATCTTTTTGGATTTTACATAAATTCCTCTTGACCTAATAAAGCTTTATCTGAGTGGGTTATTAGATAAAATTGAAATGAGAGGGATAACTTGATCAAAACTTTAGTTAACAATGATTGGTTCATCCACAAACACAAATGCATGCCAAGGAATAGTGTTTCTCCTCAGCACTTCCCATGTTGTTTTTTTATTAATAGGTCAGTGTTTTGGTATTTAATTTTTACTGAAATTTTCTTGATTTCATGAAGTTTTAATTCTTGAATAAGTTATTGAATCCAAGTGTTTTTTTGTGAAATAACTTCTTTGAGTAAGGCAGATTTAACTGGCACTTTCTATTAGACATTATTTACCATATAGCCAGACATTTTCCTGAAATCACAGATTACTTTACATATTTATTTTAAGCAACTGTTCAGGTTAGACAAAAATAACATGGCATCGTCACCCTATAAGCTACATTCTTATTTTCTGCTGCATTCTTCCTAGTCAGATCTCTGTGATGGATTCATTGGGTCTTATCCTCTTTACAAAATGTTCCATGGTCCCAGACAACAGCAAAAGAGACAAGGACATGCTTCGTTCCCCTCTGCAATTCAAACATTGATCTTATTGGTTTAAGTAGCTGATTTTAGCCTTAAATACAGATAAATAATCCGTTAAAGTACCTGGAGGAAAGCAGGAAATGTAGTTTCTACATAGGATGGGACTTGAAGTAAGAAGTTTTGTCCTATTCTAGAACAAGTGTTCTTAAATTCAGTGAAAGCATCAGAAAATTATCTATTTTTGATATGGCACCATGAATAATTCTTGTGACTATTACTAAGTGTTTCATCCTTTGTGAATCTACTTTGAACTGTGTTCAAGATGAAGAAGAATGTGGAATTTAATTTGAATTCTGGTGTTTTTCTACCTTTTTCTTATGATTCACAGGTGATTGGTCCTATAAAATCATCATAAGTTTAGGTCTTTACATCAGAGTATAACAGAATTAAAAGTCCCCCAAGGAACATCCTTAAACATCCAATAAAATTCACAGGAGATATCCACAGGTCCTGGACATTTACCTTTGTTTAAGAATTTCTATTGGTACTTAGATTTCCTTGGGTTTTTCTTATTTTTTTTAATCTAAAATATAGCCTGGGAACAGCATGTCATTTATAGAGGGGTTTTTTTTGTAACTTCTGAGCATGGAATATCAGAATTACTGAAGTGTTTCCAGGTAAGTGAAAAAAGTAAGGCTTTTAATTGTGAGATAATAAGGTCTATTTGACTTTCCCTAGCTTAAAAGTCACTCTTTTATTAGTGCCATCTTTTTAACGAAAGATCTACTTTGCATGCATACTATATTTTGAGGTTTAAATTCACACATCAACATGTTCAGTCTCTCCCTAAAGTAGCTAATTCATGAAGCACTCTTTGATAAATCTATTTGTTTGCATTTATGTATCTCTCTTTACCTTTTAATCTCCACTTCTGAACTGATATTTATCTGAGTTCTACTCTATTCTTTGTCATCAAATAGGAGACTGTGTTATTGACTTTATATAGCGATTTCTCTCTATATTGACTTTGAGCCAGATCCAGATTGCTTGCTTGACATATTTAATTTAATTTCCCACATACTAGATAATAGGCTCTTGGTCTTTAAAGGGAATCCCAGGTAGCTTAAGTCAATTGCTTTAATTTGTCCCTATTTTTTGTTTGTTTGTTTTTCTTTTGTGATTGGCGTTTATTTTTTTCATGTGTCTTTGATTGCTGCTGATTTACTTTTTGGGTTTTGGTGGGGGTTTTGGTATGTTTTGTTTGTTTGTTTGTTTTTGTTGGGTTTTTGATTGTTTTTTGGGAGCGACGTTTCTGGTTTTCAGTCTCCTGAAAGTCAAGACTTTTTAATTGAATATTTACTGGTAATAACTGCTAAAATTGATTTTTGTTTCCAAAAAGTAATTACTTTGCTCAAAGTATTGCAAATTTTCAAGATATACTTCAGACAACATTTTAGTTTTTCTTTATTTTTGTTTTTCATTGGGAAAATACACTGAGCTCACAGTTATTAGTTGCCTAATAGAGGAGCGAGCCGCAAAACTTCTTCCTCACATGTGACTTGCAATTGCAGGGAGGGGTAGAGATCCTAAACTGGATCTCGTGACCACAATTTATTAACTGAACAGACTAGCTCAGCTTTAATTAAGGTATTCAAGAAGATCTAACTAGTCTTTACACTGGCTTTATTTAAACACCATCAATAGAAGAAATAAACTCACTGACTCTGAGTGAAAGATTTGAGTGAAATGGGCCCTGATTTTGGAATCTTACTTAGTCACCTTTCAAAATTAAAACTCTTAAATACATGGGATTAAAGTTCATATTTAAATTCTTTCTTGTAAGAATTTATTTTAAGGTGGACAAGGTATGAAAAGAAAGTAAAAAGAATATAATTTCTCATTCTACTAAGCAAACTAAGAAAACATAGTCTACATGAATTAAGATAATTTGCTAAATTAGAACCGGATATGTCACACAAGACTTTGTCAGATTTGAAAAAGAATTATTCTGGCAGTGTGGAAACATAAAATTAGCTTATGCCACATTAATTTAGTCAATGATTTTTTTTCTGGCTCCCATGAGTGTTGTGAGATAATAATTATCTCATTCTCTAGTAGCTGGACATATAGTAATTTAAACTATCCAATTTAACTATCTTTGTTTCTTTTTTAATAATTTAAAATTATAGACATTAATTAATTTGAATATATCAGATGTGATCTGAAAGCAGTACTTTGGAGCACTATTTTCTGTATAATATTCAGTGTGTTGTAATTAAAGCTAAATGAGTTCTTTTTAAAAATCCCTTAGTTTGTCATGTATGAGCACATGGTGAGTTTAATTAATATCAGTAGGGTAAAATCAAGAATTTTAAAGTGCTAATTTAGGATAAAAGAATATGAGCTACTGCAATTCTGAAATGCTCATTAATTCCTAATCATGTAGTTTGTTTCTGACGCATTTCATTGTTTTCAGCACAGAAAAACTGAACTTGGAGAAGAAATTGAGAATAATGCTCTAAGATGCGCCTTTTTAGTTGTCTGAAAGCATAAGGGTCTTGAAGATTTGAGACAGAAATATTACAAATTCTGTTTAGTATCTTATAATCAGCTGTCTGTCACCTGGAGAAATAGAGCACAATTTGCACAATTAGTCCAAATATAGCCACGATGGGGTCCTGCCAGGCTCCAAGCAGCCATTGCTGCAGCACTGTGCTAATAAGTTTTTCCTGAGGAGGCTTGACCAATCAGAAGGTTTCTGAAAAATCCCCTTCAAGGACAAATAATTTTTTTGAACTCTCTCTTCATTTGTCAGGTATTTACGTTTGAGCTCCAGCATTTCTGGAAACATGAAGATACATCCTTTGAGTGTGGAGCCAACTTAAATTGAGCTGAGTCTGATATAATTACAACAATATCACAGAATCAAATTAGTTTTATAAGTCTATTATTCTAACACTACATTAACAACCATACCAAAGCTAAGCTTACTTTTACAGGACAAACTCCATTGTTGCATTGTCTTAATGGCATTATCTATCTGTCAATAGGGTAACACATTTATTGACAAAAAGTCTCAGCATTTAAGGGTGTGCTGCATGTTTTGCTGCATGGTTTCCTCCTATTTACCACTAAGAACCGTCATTTTTAAATAACTTTTTCTTCAATTTTATTCACAGAAATAATGTTTCTGTGTGATTGGAGAAAAATAGCCAGGAGTCAGACATGAAAGCTGATTGCAGATCATTTCAACTATTATGTTCAGAAGTGCATAAATTGGTACAATAAATATAAAGTGCTGGTTCACTGGTTGAACGCTGTTTATAATACTCTGCTCTGCCAAAGTGATTTCTCATGGTGTAGTTTAGAGTTCAAAATACCAAAAGTCAGAAACTACGAAAGTTAAGCACATGATTCGGGACAGGTCCTTCATAAATGGAGGAGAATGCACTCATTATAAGTAGTTCTTTGAGAACAGTTTCTAAAAGCAGGGTCTGATTTGCTCTGTTTTAACACTGTGACTTTTTTTTTAATTTCCCTCCCCCCCGCCCCCCTTAAAACTCTGTAAATTCCTTCAGCTGAAACATTCTGAGTTTTCACTGCTGTGTTACATGTTTAATGGCTGAGATTTCCAACTCACTGATAATCGCTTTTCAGTACTGTTGTGTACATTTAGCTCTAAAACTGTTGGAAAGCTATTGAACTGAGTAGTGCTATATGATGGAGATAATATTATTATCATTATTTCTGGAAAATCACTGCAATCCTCAGTTAAAGCATTTCAGCCAGATCAGCCAACTTCTGATCCACAAAACTGAAAACGTGATTTGCAAAAAAGTAAAGATTTTTCCACAGCTGACAGCTGCTCTACTTTTCCCTTGTAATCAGAGGCCTCAGTGATAAATAATCTCATTTAAATCAATTTCTAGGATTAAGATTTTTGCAAGAGAAAATAATGCATTGCATTAGTCATCTTGTTATCTTCTGGATATCTAGTCTTTTTTTCACAAGATGAGTGAAAAGATTAATGTTATACTAGAGCCAAATAAGGGTAAGGCTTTCTAGCTTTTCTGTTCTTGCAGGAGATTACCTTCCAAAATTGTGTTAAAAGTTAGTATTTATTTTGTTATCTATCAAGTCAATTAGCGCTGTCATTTCCTGGACGTGGTTCATTAATAGGGAGTACCTTATGCCTTCACCCTCTCCACAGCTCTATGGGATCCACAACTACTTCTATGACAAAGTAACTATTTTATCCTTGAGAATTTGTGGCTTAAATTGAAGACCTTATGATAGGAATACAAAGAAAAGTAATTTTAATGGGAAAAACACACAGAATAAAAAATTAAACACTAGTTTTGGGCATGACAGTTTTCTTTCTCCTCTCTTCCATCAAGCCAAAAACGCTGCACTTGCTCTCCGTGCCTGTTATTGTAATTTTTCCAGCTAAACAGAAATAGAGGCATCATAAATTCCCCCATAAGCAGTTCTTCAACCTAGTTTTACAGATCAAAACATTTTGATTAAAATCAGGGAAAAACATTCCTATTTAAGTATTCAACTGACCTAAATCTCCCAAACTTTTGAAGTTCCTTCAGCTTTCAAAAAATACATTTGTTTAGAATACAACAACAGATTTTAAAGATACCCATTGTATTTCAGATGTAATTGTTTTCCAGGCAATAATAAAGGTCTTTTCCGAGACTAAGATAAATAAGAATTGATTTGTAGTTTTTTTTAACTTCCTTTACACAAATTTTGTAGAAAGTGAAATGAAATATTTCAGGTTCATGTACTCATTCCTTATGGAAAAATCATGATATAAATTAACAGTTTGATTTGGTAATGGAAACACAGTAACTCTTACAAATGGAATTTTCTTTGTTTTGCCTAGGGGTAATTTGAAGTCTGATTAGGCAATATGTATTTAGAGAAGTTTGGGGCTTTTTCAATTCCTGAAAAATTTTAGTGAGGACATTTATTTTAGAAGCTCATTTTTCATATCTATTGTGCTCTTTAGTTAACAATTTAAGGCAAACCAGTCTAGATCTCTGCCCATGGTCAATGAAGTACTAATTTCTCACATTGCTGATTTTTATTAGTTTTTGTATCAAATTACTTCAATTTACCATCCTAAAGTCACTGCGATCAATGCAAATACTTCCAAATATCTTTAACAAGGAAGGATTTGCTACTGTCACAGCTGAGCCTAGAGAACTGTATAAGAGTGAGGTGGAGTCTATGGATGTGCCAAATCCAGTTTGGTCATGGTATCTGATATCTGCAAAAGAGGGACTTCAGAGCCCCTCTGACAATATGTTCTTATGTTTGACCACCACCACTATACTGACATTAATTGGAACCCCTAATGTTACAAGAGCTTTTACAGTAATATGTCACAAGAAATGTCTGAACATTTCTTCACATGTGTATACACGTTTCTATGCATATGTATCTGTCAAATTCATATTTATGAACTTTAATTACCTAGGCTTTTTCCAATAATTCATACAAAGATTAACAATTTCCTGCTGACAAAATAAGAATGCTTAATTTATGAAAAAATTGCCCTGAAAGTAAGAAAATGGCACACTATTATGCTTTATAGCACATCTGCACCATAGTTTTTTTATGTTTTCTGCTGGTTTTGCTGGCAATGCATAAAATGCATAAAATGAGATTTTCAGCACTGTTCCAGTTTCATTCTTAGCTCTGTAGACACTTGATATACCTGTGATTTTTCAAATAGCCTGAGGCTTAGAATAGATTAACATTTTACCAATGCTTCCATTTCCTAGAAAGTTTATTTTCTTTGTAACTGGATTTGGAGGCAATGAAAGGCTCAAAGGCTTGCAGGAACACCTACAGTTTATCAGAAGAGATACTCTTTTTTTAGTAGAAAGAATTATACCATCATTTTAAACACACAATTTCAATGTGTGATAGCAAATATTAGAATGTCAACAGTGTATTAGAATATTATCAATACAGAACTTAAAAGATTACCGATATTAAATTTATTTCACATGAATGGAATGCTCTCCACTCCACTTTGATAAATCTTTATAATAATTTAAAACACTCAAAAGCAATAGCTGAAATCACTCTGTTGCTACTGACTCTCTCTCTGTTTCTAACTTTGACAGCTGCCAGAACTGTCAGTTTGGATCTAACTTGTATATTGTTAAATGACTGGCTACAAAACTGAGACATATCATGAAAAAATGAGAAACTGGCCTGGTTTTGACCTGGAACATTAATCCACACTGTTGAAGACAGAAGCTCAAAGCTGTATTTCTGTGGGAAGCTGTATTTATTTAGGTGGGAAAAATGAATTCTTGAAAGATCTGGATGCCAAAAAAAGATGATTACTGAGAAGTGGTCTCAAAAATTAAAGGGGGCTGAAAAAACAAAAGATGATGAAGCTGACTAGAAGAAATATTTTTCATGTCAAGTAGGGATATGGAAATCTGATATCCACTAGGAAATGCCCACAGACCTTGGCAGGTAGCATTTGGGATGGGTAGCTGCAAGCAGCTGCACAGCATACACTGGCACAGCTTTCTGCCCAACCTTCCAGGGCCAGCAGGGACCTCCCAGCAAAGAAATGGAGCTGGGAGAAACCCAGTGAGCACAGCGCTGTAGGGGACCAAGTAAATGCAATAACCAGACAAGGTAGAATCTTGATGGTTCTTACATAAATCCCAGTACTCAGATCCACTATGGGTTATCATTTCCTGTGTCTCACTCTGACAGCCAGGCAAGGAGGCTTGAACTGGGAACTAAAAGAGAGACCAGAAAAAGAGTAAGAGCTTTTGCTCTCTATTAATCCTAAAGTAGCACAGATTTACTGCAATGCACAGAAGAAAATGCGATAAGGACTCAGGGGGATTGTGCTTTAAGATTTCTGTCTTTTTAGCCATACATGAAAGGTATGGCAAAGGAATATCTCAAGGGTTATAAAATTGAGGAATTGAGGAATAACTGGCCATGACGTGGTTCGGCATTTGAACCACGTTACACCTCAGACGCAACAGAAGCAGTTTACCAAAAAGGCCCTACAGATGTTTGGCAGAGGGCAGACAATGGTGTAAGGGATTTTTAGGCACGAAAAAGTCTCATTTTTATGGCAGCCCCAGAGAAATGCTTTTTCCACCATAGGCAAAAAGTTGCTATGTGATGCTTTTCAAGTCATTTAAACCAAACTTCTGTCAGCCATTTGGTGTCCTAAGTTACAGTAAAAGTTGATGTGAGATATAGTTGAATAGAGCTAACATACAAAGCTAAATTTAGTCTTTAAATAAAGAATTCACAGCTTTCTGAAGCTGGCCATGTAATAGAAATGTTGGACTTGAATCCCTTCACATATCAAATCTCCATCCCTGATGTTAATGACATCATCCTGGCTATCACAGAATGCTGAGAAGGCTTATGTGATGAATTCCTAAATTATAGTGAAATCAGAAAAGTCTGTGAGTTCTCAATAGGGAGCTGGATTGTTAGTGTATAGTAAATAACAAATGGGACCACACACACTGAACAATGAAACAAAACCAGTACTGAGCAGCTGCTCATTAAGTAAGCATCATCCACTCTGTACTGTGAATGAAACAGAGGTCCCCTGAAAAAAAAATTCCTTTAATTAAAATTACATTATAATTCATACAAATCAGAAACTTTCACAAAAGACTGCTGAATTGACAGTACCTATAAAAGCTTCTTTCAGTATTTCCTCACTTTCAGATTCATGATTTTGCTGTTTCAATAAAGTAATGTAATGTTGGGCTTTCGTGTGTTGATCATGAGATTCCATATATTTGTGTATTATGTGCAAACAAAACTTGATAGCTGAATAAGGCATTAAATACAAAGAAATACCTATCTGATGAAGTTCCAGTCCCTGTCTTTCCTTCCCGTCTCATTTTCCAGAGAAGCTAAGCTCACTTCAGTGAAAGTAGGAAGTGAAGACTGGGATAGGGGGATAGTGTATTTATGATGTGTCTTACATCTGTACCATAAAATTGACATCACTGGGGTGAATTAATGAAAGGGTGTCTGCTGCAGCTCCACATAAATCCATCATATCCCTGCTGAATATAGCAAAAGCATATTGTTTTATGCACATACTTTTCCCACCTTAAATTCTGCATCATGTACTTCAACTGTATGTAGCAGTGCTGATCAGATTTCTTATGAAATATTTGTGGAATAAACTACTTTCAGTTTCAACAGATCTTTTTTGCAAAGCAGACTATGACACTTGGTACTCATTGTCATTATAAAGCAAATTCTTAAATCCTTTTTAACTCTTTCCATGTCATTGTTATACACCTTGTGTTTTGCCTATTGCAATGTTTGTGCTCTGTGACCTATATTAACTCATAGCTCTAGCATGGCTATTTCTAAATTTATTCTGTCTCTTGCTGTGCCAAGATATAGTATTACAAAATTATAAATTACTTTTGGTCGTGGGGTTAGTACCAAGACACGGATTCAGGTCAAATGGAAGGAATAAAATCAAAGAAAACAGAATATTTTTTCCATCATAAGTTAAACCCTCTATGCAACTGAGATTCACAAAATTACATCTATATCAACAAACTTGTATTTAAATGGTTAAATGCATTTGTTTTAACTAAAAAAGAAAGGAAAGACAAAAAAATCTTCTTTGCCTGACATAACCTCTTACTTTGCTCTCATGTCATTTCTATTTGCTCCCAAAAGCTTTGTTAGTGTATATGAAGTAGATGTAAAAACTCGCCAAACTAAACTTAACTTTGTCTTCCTGTGAGTTGATTTTAAACTGTGCCTCAATGTCACGGCAGGTCAGTATTAGGTTTTTATTTCACTGTTATTAAATTGTGATTTATTGAATTATGATTAAAATGCTTTGTGATTCAACCTTTCAAAAATTTCCAAATACATAAACTTGACAGAAGTGAAGAGATGCACCCTGATATTTAGGTAAGAAGTCAAACAAGGATAAAATAAAATTTTGATAATCAAGGAACTTTCATGGAAACAAACTGGTGCTCTTCAGTCACTTACCAAGGCTTGTTTGGTTCGTTTAGAGTCAGGACAGGTCAATTGGTGTAACCTAAATATTCAGATTTTCTCCTTTCAGTTTGACCAAGGGGTGTATAAGCCTTATGCATGCTTTACAGTTGTCTGTATCAAACTTGGTAAGTCATTGCTCAGTGAGATAGGGCAGGTCAGACTTGGTATTTCTCTTGCTCTATCATATTTGAAGGTCATCTGAGAAGGTTCTGCCCATCTGTTTGTGTGCATCTCATGGCATACATGAGCTGAGTTAAATACTCAGGTTGTAAGGGCCTGTAAGGCTTTTGGGTCCTTTTGATTCATTCTTCAACTACATTTGCTAAGATAGGAGAGCCATCATAGTTACCTCAGCTGACCTGCCACTCATTACAGACTGTTGGATCCACAATGAGCTTTAATAATAAAAACAAGAAGCTTTTTACATATAATTTGCCATAAGTGTAGGTGTTAATGTGGCGAGCCATAACTGGACTTGGCAATTACAGAAAAGTGAAATAGCTTATTTACAGGAGTTGCATCTGAATTGTAGTAGTCACATGCTGTAGGTGGTAATCCCTTCCCTCCATGAAATCCCATAGAAAAAAGATAAACAAACCAAAAAGATAAAATACTATCCTTCATACATTAAAAAAGAAAAAAAAAAAAAAAAAAAAAAAAAAAAAAAAAAAAAAAAAAAAAAAAAAAAAAAAAAGAAAAAAAAGGGACTTCATCAAAAGGAGATACAAAACTCTTCCATCACAGAAACAGCCTCATGAGCCATCATCATCATTCCCTTTCTCCACTCTACAGTTTTATGGAAGAGGAACACTTTGATGCCTTTTAGGCGAGGGAACCCATTCTAGCCAGTGAATTTAAGTCGACTGAGGAAATCAAGGTCTTCTATTCACACTCTTTTTGCTCCTGGGAGTTTCTGCTGGGAAGAACTCAGTTCAGATTCCAACTCCACATCAAGAACAGGGATTCAGCCACAGTCACTGACTGTTACTGCACAGGATTTTAGTCCTTTGTTCAAATAAGTTCAAGACATTAATATTACTTAAATAAATACCTGTATTAGGCAGGCATCTTGAAAATATTATCGGCATTATTACTAACCAGAATTACTTCTCAAAGGTAATTGTTATTTGCTTACTTTACAGAGGAGGAAATAATGACATAGACAAGGTTCCTGAAAGAATCTGTGTAGGAGGAAAATTGGAATATCCCTCCCAGACTGACTTTCAAAGATTAGTTTTGTCATTGGGTCCTTCCCCGGATGCATATCCTCATTCTTGTCCAATAATTCTGCAGCCCACAGAACACTGGATTGCAGATCAGGAGTCACTTCTCCTCAGGTGATTGTTTCTACAGTGAGATTATTTCCTTCCAAGTTTATTAGCTAATTCACTTTTAATTATAGGCTAAAATCTCCCTAACTGAAGAATGACAAAATCTGGGTCAAAGTACCTAACAAATACATTTCCTTCTACTTACTAAAGAGGAAGACGGAACCTTCACTTACTTCTACAAGAACTGAACTTGTGGGGCCCTGATCAACTTGATTAACATCAATTCTTTCCTTTAGACCACTTCCTTCCTCTCAGAGAGAATTTTTTCTATACATTTCTATTACTAGGAGTCGTTGCTTCCTTTTGTAAAGTATGTTTTGTATTCAAAAACAATTTCTGCACCACATTTTAAAATATCAACAAATAATCATAGTTATCCTCACTCCCTTTGGAAACCGAATACTAAATGGCATCTGTCATGAACACATTATCATTTGGTGAGCAGTAATTGTCTTTCCCATCACCAGTATATTTGTTAGTTTGGACAAAATCTTCTACAGTAAGTCTGAGAAATCCTTACCACATCACAACTGAGAATCAGAGCAGAGCATGTAGATATAAAACAAATGTGCCATTCACAATATGATACACACTTGTTATGTGCTATAAGCTATTTGCAAGCTTTCTCCACCCCATTCATCATTATCTTCTCCTGAGTAAGATATTTGTCAAACCTGCTTCTGAAGTCCATACTGGGCTTGTAAAGATTTAAACAAAAATGAATATTTTAAATCTCAGGAAGGCTTACTTTTTAACATAGTTCTTTCACATTAAGCATTGGAAAACAGATGCTTTCATCTAAATTATGAATTGCTCATTCATTTTTGTGCATGTCAAAATAATGCCTGAAAACAAACAAAAAAAAATACCACATTCTTCATCCAAGTCACATTTGCACCACAGAAATCATATTGAGGACTATACCTTGAATTTTTTCCTGGAAATCTTGAAGTACTCAATGAAGGAAATAAGAACTGAGGAAAACACAAGCTACATTTAGAAAAGAAGCTTGTGTTAGCACTTCAAGAGATGTAGAAATGCAGTCAGTTCTAATACAAATCTCTCCATACATGTCACCTGCTAAATCTGTGTTGGCACAGATTTCACCTCAGTTATGTTGTGAGCAAATGCAGTCCTAAGTGAATGCTAACTCTTCATGGTGTCTTCTGGTCTGTCCTAATCCTTTGTAGCATACAGAAGCTTTCTGATTCTAATTACCAGATTTTGGATCTGGCATATTTATCAGGATTTTCTTCTGCTTGATCACACCAGCACTTCCCCATGTAAACAAAGAACACAGTGGGTGATGACTATGATAGCTGATTAAAATAAGTAAACAGATTGGAGAACATTAAAGTTTTATGCATCCCTGCCATCTGCTTTCTCTTCACACTGTACATATTAATATACATATTGTACACAATTGATTTTGTTTCCACTTCAGTAGCAACAGGCATTGTGGTATACCATCAGTGACTTGAATAATTCACACAAATGACTGCCATGACTCCTATAGATGGTTACATGTCTGATATTCTGTTTGTTTCTCTAATGATTCTGACATTAAACTCACCATAATTCATCTGACTATAGGCATTGAGAGGAAAACAGGAGCAGAAAAGCCGTCACCTTTTCCAACACTCAGAACTTGTTTATATTCAAAGTGCATGTAGGGATTTACTGCATTTACTGGTGCAGTTATTAATGGGTAAATCAGAGACCTATATGTTTGCTTTTACCTTTGATTTTGCATTATTTGTAACTGTTTTAAGTTACACTTACAGATTATTACAGATTCTCTATATAGTTTAGGAATTGCAAATGAACAACATAGCGATATCTTCATGTACCTTGCACATAAAACCACCATCATGAATGCATTATCTTGCCTGAGGAAAGAAGCACTAACTAGCCTGAATAAAAGAAGTACAAAGGGAAACTTTATTAAGGGGCTGTATCAGAGAGGCAAAAGAAACCATCTTCTGTGATATTCAGACCTCTTTCATAATATCTGGGAATGCTGGATTTCAGTCAAAGATAAACTTATCCAAACATATAAACTTCTAGGACAAGGACATTATTAGTATGACCAATTTGCAGGTAGATTAATTACCAAGATGCTGAAATGCTGAAAGGCACCAGCATCTCAGTGTTTGAAATGTGAATACACTCAACAAACTTTTTTCTTTTTTTTCCACACTGACTTTCAGCCATAGAATCACAGAAGAACAGGTTGGAAGAGACCTCAAGGATCACCTGGTCCAACCTTTCTTGGTAAAAGCATGATCTAGAGAGGATGTTCTTGTTGTGAAAAATTTTTCTTCTGTGCCAACTGTAATCTCCCCAGGAGTAATTTTACTCATTACCCCTGGTCTTTGTCATGTTATTCCTTGTAAAAAGGGAATCTCCATCTTCTCTGTAGATACCCTTTAAACACTGGAACATGGTGAAAAGGTCTTCCCTAAGCCTCCTTTTCACAGGGCTGAACACACACAGTTGTCTTACCCTTTCCTCATTTTTCAGCATTTACTTCCAGTCATTTCAGTGGAATGTAAATCAGAGAGAGGATGTATAATCATGCATTCGGGCAATTGAGTGCCTCTGAAATAACATGAGTTTTCTTAGAAGTTGCTTTTCAGGGAATTTCCTGAATGAATTTAAGTGGTCTATCACAACCTTATTTACCAATACAGTGATAATAATATTTTCACAGATGTTACTGTAAATACACTTCAGTTTGTGTTTATTAGGTTCCCAATATATAATTAATAACATAAAAAATAAGTCATCCTTCAGTGTTGACCTTATCATGAGGAAGACCCAGGGACCGAGTATCTATCACACCGTACCTAATTAACGCTCTTTTAGCCTTCTCCTGTATTTGGTCTTAGTAGGGTGGGCACATGGATCAGCATTAACTGCCAAAAAGTTTAAAATTACCCTTTCCTTGGAGAGCAATCACCTCTGAACAACTGTCTTTTCAGTTTCAAAACATTAAATTCCTTGGAGTGAAACATAAATTATAAAAAAGTAGAAAAGAGGAAAATATGTGATTTTTATTTTATTAGTAAGAAGTATCAATCTCAGATCTTGGTTAGGAAGCTCCAAACCCTCAGTTTGTTAGTTTTCCTCATGACCAAATAAATGAAAAAGAGTGTATCATTCAATCTACATAAATACATTGAAAGGCAAAAAATAAAATTATTATGAATTCTGGAATGTTAAGAAATAATTCAATAAAGGAATAATGTTTTTGTAAGGTGTGATATTATTTTCTCCTGTAACATATTTGCAGATTTTTAATTGGAATTATCTACCCCACTTGAGAAATTAATCAGGTTAATAATTTTAACAAGAATTTGATAATTAGGCATTTATAAGGTCTTATTTTTAATCTACTTGAAAGAAAATTAGTCTAATCATAGCTCATCTTTTATAAGTCATCAGGGCACTTTCATGCATGAATTAAAACTAGTATTTTTTTTTAATAATTATTCTACTACATCTTCTTGATACAGATTATTTCTACATTCACAAGCTAACCATTCAGCTTCAGTTTACGGACTAACTGAAGATCTGAATGACCATCATTCCAAAGGATTATGACAAAATTCACAATCATCTTTTATTTAAAATATAGCTGAGACTTTGGTTCTGGAAGGATTTAAGCTGTACATGTGGTCACATTCCAAAACTACAAGGCAAAGACTCAGAATTTTGCTTTAGAAAAAAGAAAGTGGATTGTAAAAGATGAAGAACTATTATAAACTCAGATTATAATGAATGTAGAAAATTGCTGCTAGAAAAAATCTTTTTAATAGCTACCATATTCTGCAGTATGTAAATACACTGTAGAAACTGCAAATTTTTTTTTTTTGTTATATACTCAAAAATGGGGGTCTCTTAACAATGTATTTGAAACATTTTCAAAAATAGGTCTACAAGTCATCCTTGGTCTGCAGTTATTGGCTAGGATTTACATATATGGATTTCTCCTGAAGTTTCCAGGACTATTCTTCATTTTGTCCAAAAATAAAGCAAAAAAAAAATTACAATAAATTTTTATTCCTTATTTAGTATCCAAAATAATTGCTTGAAAATTTATGGGAGGGTAAAATATACTGCAGAGTAGAACAAGTGGTATAAAGAAAATTACTAAAGTCACATAATAGATGTAATTTAGAAGCCCTTAATTTTTTACTGTGATTTTTATTGTGACAGTAAAATAGACAGAAAGGAAAAATAAAAATTCCACTTGATCAGAGGGATAGAAGTGATGTAGTAAATACATATTTTAAAGAATCAAATGGATTATCTCATGGGAAGGAATGTAGGAATGTATCGGTGACCATAGTAAACATGAGGTCTTGGTCAGTGGGACAGCAAATGCCTCTAATATTTGCTACAGAACATCTTACTGCACTATAGAATGTTGTTTTAGGGAGTCAAGGTTCTAGGCTTCTAAATGATGGAAGTATGAGCTATGGAGAATAAATAGTGGAATTTTAATATTTGCAATCAGCTTTGGGTGTTATATATGTTATAACCCTCTGGAGCTAAACAGACTGGACTTACAAAAACCACAAAAACCTCATCCTACTGAATCTTGTCAAAAGTCAATGAAGATGTTTTGAAATTATTATGTACCTTTTGGTTAATAATTGTTAATATTAACAATTGCATTTGAGCAACATCTGGTTTTCATTTTCAGAAATGACCAGTGTTTGATGAATATTCTATCAGGAGGTGAAGTGAATTAAGCCTCAGCAATCTAAGTTCTTAAAGGCAGACAGTGATACCACGTTGAGAAACGTGGTATGATCCACACAGTTATTGATATGGGAAATAGGAGAAAATACTCCATGGAAGATGTTGGTGGGAGACAATTAATTGGAAAGACATGGTGCACAATCCTTGCTTCAAAGACCCCCTCTGAGAAACTAGAGGAGGATGGATTTACAGTTACAGTTCTCCCGTCATCCTGACAAGGTGCACCTCCTGTGCAGCTCTCTGAGGGAGGAACAGCTAACACCTGCTGCATTTACCTAAATATGTACAGAAATCTGTGAGATGACCTGTTGCACTGTTGAAAGGCAGCTGACTCCCATATAATAGCAATGCCCTACTCTCTGGAAGGAGAACAATACTTCATGTCCCTCATTAGTTGTGCTAGACCTTTAGCACAGGGCTGTTCCACAGTGCAGTGTTGACCTCAAAATAAATTGCTGATATTCCATCCTAAAATGCTGTTCAGTGTACAGCAAGTGAGGCAGAATCAGGTACCAAGTGAAGCGCAGAAAAGAACCTAGTTTAAGAGAGTACTCAGCACCTAAAGTGCTGGGCATCTTTTCTACTTTACAGGCAGTTAAAACTCTCCTCATCCTTTTTCAAATAAAAGAATCTACAAATGCTGTTACTTCTTTGTCTTTCTCTCTCTTCACCTTTCTTATGGGTGGAGAGGCAACTGAGAAAATGATTCGGTCTACAGAAGTCTGTTTGTATCTTTACAGATACTCATCCAAATTGCATTTCTGATTTGCTGCCTTTGTTTGGTTTTGGACATAAACACACCAATTCTGCATTTGCACAAGCTGCTTCAAGAAGGAAGCAGTATGTGATTTGGCAGGGATGGTACAGTCCAGAGGGTTAGGAGGGCTTGCTTGACTTTACCGGTGGGGCAATAGATTCATTTCTGTTCTAACATGAACAAAACAAACAGTAAACAAGAAATGATAGAGCACAAGTGACCTGGTCCCAGATGCAAACAGCTTTGTGTCTGTACTACAGATGATTAACTGTCCTAATTTTCCTCAATTCTGTTTGGTAACTCACTAAGCCATAGGCAGGTAAAAGAAATTATTTTTTCCCTTTTTAAGTTACTAAATATGGGCTCACCATATAGTGACACCTGGACTCAGAAATTTACAAGTGAACATATGCTGACCCCACATTTAAGTGACCTTCAAGCTTTGTGAAACTGCTTGTAACACGAGACTTGAAATAATCTTGAGTAACTCAAACAACAACACATCAAATCACTGTCACTGAACCAAAGTACTCAAAGCAGGGTGAGAAGAAAAATTTTTTAGCAGATGAGGAAGAGAGTGTACATAAGTGTCTAACATCACTAAAGAATATTTATTATCTTCTTGTGATCTCCAAACACTACAAATAAACAAGGATATGCCAATTCTAGGAATCACATATTGTAATTTGAGCATCAGCTTGTTTGCTTGAATTGCATTCTTTAAAATTAAAGGAAAGCAGAGACAAAAAAAACCAATCCATTTTATCATAAAGTAAAAGTTCTTTTTGACTAGATCTTATGTCAGTCTGATTTAATTGGTTAGTTTTCCCATTCATATTTTACATTTAATAAATGCTGTGATCAAGTCAGTATTTGCATCCTTGTGTTCTCGAACAGAATATTTCTTCTAATCTTGTTAAATTCCTCTAGAAATTTTTTTTGCAGAGAGAACTCAAAGGAAATAGTGTGCAGTACAACCCCCCATGAGATAAGGGGAATTGTCTTTTTCAGGTCTATTTTTGTTACCACTCATAGAAGCTGTTAGAGAAATGCAGCATACAGAAGGTTGCAGTCTTACCACCTTTGCTACTGAGAAATTAATTCACATTTGTCTGGTAGCAGTGTTACTGGTCCCACACCTGTGCACACACCACCAGTACAAAGTTTTACCCAGAGCAGCCAAATTGTCACTCACCATCTAAATGTCTGAACAGCATTTTTGATTGGAAACAGAGCACATAAAGATTAGTGACTTGATTGGGACTGAAAAGTAAATCAGTGTCAAGAGCTGATATTTGAGCTTCTCAAAGTCAGTTCTAACACAGCAAAGAGATATCTGTATAAGTTTCAGACTTTGTTCCTTCTACATTTCACTTTCTTCACCGTACAATTTTTAATAGTGCATTTGGCTTCTATTCTAAGGAATTTTCTTTCTTCTGATTTTTTTTTTCCGTGAGACTGTCAATAAATGCCATTCACCTCTAAAAAAATGAACAAGTGAAAATTCTGAGACAAAGCTGCATTTTAATTTTAACTAAAGCACATTTATTTATTTTTATTATCTATAAGTGAAATATAATAGTTTTATGTTTCTACATAGTAATGAAAATACTGATCTTTTCATTTAAAAGTGTATTAACCAGCAAATTTTACAAAACATAAATATATACAGGAATAGTTGTGACTTTCTAACTCAGTTATTTCACATCAGTATTTCAGAGGAACTACATCTGAAGTGATGCGCGTCCCAGTGAACACTTCTGTAGGTAGGTTTTCATGGAGTTTCATTTCTGTAACTTTTCTCTTCTGAGACGGCAAAAGAGTCCTGGAATCCAAAATCAGATTAACAGGTTATCAAGGTAATTCTTCCTGTATGAAGCAAATATTTTTTAAGAAACATCAAATTCTGATTTAAAAAAAAAAGTTTTTTCTATAAAATCAGGAAAGTCAAAGGATTAGGTGATGACACTTCTCCTCCTTTCTCTACTAGAAGTCAGACAATCAGCAATAACCATTCTTAGCACTGACGGTCTCTTGAGGAGAGAGTTTGTCTTGACATTTGCATGTCTCCATTCCTGTAGAATTCTGAAGGTCATAACTCATTGAACAAGCAAACAAACATTCATGCTGTCATCTCAAAATAGTCCCATCAGTGCATGATCCTTACCTTCCTACTTTTCTGTACTTTCAGCTGAAACTCTTTTTGATGTTATGACAAATGAATAATCTGATATACCTGTCAGTTGTTATTACACTTTCCCTTCTTTGGTATGTGAATATATCTGTATTTCCATTTTCTATATTCAGATGGAGTGTGCTCCAGGAATAAGCTACTGATCAACTGTAATAAAAATTACAATCATCTATGCTTGCTTCTATACCTTAGCAAAACTATGGAATAGAAGGTGGCCTTGAAATGAAATCAGCTTCATGAGAAACAGCCCCAGGTAATTCTCTTTGCCCCGTACACAAGTTCATCTTGTGTTCACCTCCTACTCTCACTCTGGTCTTGTTCTCATAATCCTAGAACATAGAAAATTACAAACCAAACTAAGCCTTAAGGTTATTTATAGATATCCTATTTGCAGACTACACAAGGACACTAATCCAAGTTACTTGAGAATCTGCCCTAATCTTGAATATGGCAAAAGAAAAACAAAAAGCCCAAGCATGCTTTCTCCTCTAATTCAAGTGTAAGTAGCTATAATAATTTTAGTTTTTAACATGATAATAAATTACTTTCATAGCACCTTCAGCACAACTCTGTAATTCTGAAGAGACTGTTCCTAGTGATTTGTGGTGTTGTAAAATCTATAACAGGATAAAGAGTATTTCTTAAAGTGTACCAGGGTCATGTGTAAGAAACCTTGAAGTAGGTAGCTAATCCAATCAGTGTTCTCATACAGATGATCTTAGTCAGGTGACTGAAACTCATCTTGTTCTAGCAGCCCTCTAAAGAAGGACCTGTACACTAAATCAAAACAACTAAAACTGGGTCACTGATTCACTTCCTATTATTTGTATATAGATATGCTGTTCCTCCTGTGGCATTTCCAGCCTGAACTTTGCACTCTGAGGAGGAGCTCCCCTTGTCATCCCTCACTTAGTCAATCAGTTTCATTTTTGTGGCTACAATCCACAACACAACTTGGAAGAACATATGACCCTTGAACATCGATTGTGTCATAGCTGCTCCCTTTGCCCTGCTCTGATCCCTGCAGCCTGCCTCATCTGGCACGTCTGATAAAACCTGCAGATGCTAAAGGTTCAGCTTTGCAAAGATCCATTTACTGGGTATTTAGACATGACTTAGAACCCAGCTATCTCAGGTCTTATGTTGTTTTTCCTGTTCTGCCTGCCCGTTGCCCAAGCCTTTAAGCTTATAGGAAGCTTCTTTTAAGAACCCCTGTGTGTCTGACTAAACTAATCCGGGGATCTTTTACCCATATACTCCATTCTTCAGGATCTTAATCTTATTAGTTCTAGTTATTTATTTAACGATTTCATCATATATATATATGCGTACAATGAAAATAACTTGCATATACATATTTTTTAATAAAGCCATGGAATTTTGGAGGTAAAAAACCCTTTAAAGATAAAAATGTTTGTTGCTTACATTTATAAAGCTGATATCTCATTCTAATACTCTACTAACATCTCTAAATTACAGCAAGTGAAGTATAATCATTAATTAAAATCTATCATTTGCACATGCTCTGTATATCACTTAAGCGTTTATTTCATGTTGTTTCTTTAGTAAATGTGTTTAAAATTTGACTATGAAGAAAAAGTGTTTTCTATACCATATTTTCATATCTAGAGTAATATTCAAGGCTTGTAATTTTTCTGCTGTGCTTGATGCAATTTTTTCTTTCTTTTTTTTTTTTTTTTTTTTTTTTTTTTTTTTTTTTTTTTTTTTTTTTTTTTTTTTTTTTTTTTTTAATGGTGGCTCTTCTGGAAAGTAGTCAATGGTTTAAGTAAAATTTATTTGAAGTTATGATTTGGAAGAGCTAGAGAATACTGGAACATTTCAGTAGTAGACAAACAAGTCATTCTAGATTTCAAGAAAGCAGTTTATTTTTGTCCTGTTATTTTAGTGAAGGCTGAATGTAGTTGTAAAAGGGAAAAAAAGAGAAATATTTCCATCTTCAAAGGAGCAAAGCTATCACAGAAGAAAGCTCCCAAGTCACTGAATTTCTTCATTCTTAAAAAAATCCCACCAATGTATTTCCAGTAAATTGAATAACCTCATTCTGCATGAATAACTAAATTGCTAGATTTTCAAAACTGAATGTATCACTACCTCTGACTGACAAGCAACAGAACTCACCTATGGAATGGATTATCTCTTTCATGACGTATTCATATTACTTTTAAGTTTTTAAAAATTCTGACCTCCTCCCCAGAAAGTGTTTCCCCAGTGTGAGCTACATAAGTTAGTGAAAGATGAGCTCTAAGTATTTATTTAGCCCCTATGAAAACACGGTCATCTTTCATCCCTGGGGTGTTAGGATAAGATTAAACCTGAAATCAAAACAGAAATCTCACCTTTCCCCCACTTTTAGAAAATGGTTGATTAGTACAAGAAAACCTAAAATGTTAGTGTTTGACAATAATACAAATATCTGCAAGTTACTGTGCTTTCCTAAATAAAAGACTGAATTCCTTTTAATGTAAAATAAAGCACCATCTGTAACAGATAGGTACCCAAAATATCTTTTAAAATGGTGTATAGAACAAAGTAGATGAAGTAATAAAGTAACAATGTGTTGGGGAAGACATTTTTCAAGAAGTGTCTCAAAATTACTAATATTACTGGATTACCATTCAAAATAAAAAAAACAGTTTCCACACACCAGGGAGAGCCTGTGACCAATTCAGAAGACATCAACAAGTAAGAAGAAAGACAAAGAGGCAAGAAGAAAGAGGAGTGTAGTCTTGTATCATTTCCTTTTATGATCTAAACACTAATCTTAGCAAATTCCGATGACTGCAAGCTGTATTTACAATTAAAAACCTCATATAAACTTTTCATATCTGGCCCCAGCCTTAGGATATTTAACTTGCAGGAACTGTCCCACTGACATCAACACAATGTTTATTTAAAAATCATTGGTAATTTGTTCACTATGCATTGTAGCAAAAATTTAAAGAACAATTCTGTGAAAATATAACTGAATTGTTTGAAAATAAATTATGGATAAGAGTAGCTCATTTTCTAATTCAACATAAACTAACACCAATTACATGTAAACTCTTTAATTCCACCTAATGATCTTTATTCTCTGGCTTGGTGCCTGTTTTCATTCATCTATCATGCTATCTAAGGACACAAGTGACATGCACGTCATGAAGCTTTCTGAAAATTCACTGATACTGATGGATTAAAACTAAACCACAAGAAGCTTAAAAAGTAAATAGATCATGGTAATGGCAATCTGCAAACTAATTAAGGTCTAACTATGTCACTCAATTACAAAAACTGAACTAGTAGAGTGGGTAAAATGCATACTTTATTTATGGATTGATAAACTGACTATTTCAGCATTGTAATGACCAAATCTGTGAAGATTATTCTGAACTGAGCTTTTGATATGCATAATTCATAAGAAATAGGGCGTGTAATTTATAGGAACTAGGGCAAATATATTGGGTGTTGAAAATGCTGTCTTCCCTGGTTGCTCACCACTGGTTTGCAAATCCGATGCTCAGAGAAGAGCTTTCCCTATGGTAGCTCTCTCAGTAGGTGGCTTAATTAAACTTCATCACAAAATGCTGGCTTGTTGTGCTCAGATTGCATTCTTGGCTTTTCCTAGAAGCTGTGGCAATTCCTGAAATGTCAAAGCAGATTGTTGCAAGCAGGTCATAAAAACGTAACTTGTCAGTTCCTCTAAAGCTCCAGCTGCTGCTTACAACTTTCTGCCCACCCCGAAGACAGACAATTGTGTTTTGGCTATTGTGCTAGTGGTGATGTATTCCTTGCCCAGCCTTGAGAACCACTGGATACAATGTTGGTTATTTACATGTGGGGAAAGAATACCTTCCATAAAAGCTTTAAGTAATGGCATAAAAACTTAAATGTGAATGCCAGTTCTTTTTAAAACTGTTTTACACAATATCATGCTGAAACACCCAACCAACTGAACTGAAGAACATCTTGGTATTTGTTTCAACCCCTCCAAACTGTTGAATGTAAATAGTTAATTAAATTTCTCATCAAGGATATAATGTCAACATTACATTTTGATATCATTTTCTTAAACTATTCAGCAAACGCTTAAACTCTGCTTTGGAGGCAAGATGTGAAATAGTCTGTGTTTTTAACTGCTTTATAGCTATGCTTATTCATAAAGTTTTGGCTGTTGACTTTGGTTGCCTATAAGCACTTTTTTCTGTTTTATGTAAACACAGAAAAATATATAGCTGTCCCTAAAGTCTTTCTAATTACCTGTTATAGACATTTTCCATAGTACAAAATTTTTCTATTAAACTTTCTCAGCTAGAAGGGAAAAGAACTTATACAAAATCAGGTTTAATTATTCTTATTACCCATGCCAAATTTCTAGTCCAGAGTTACAATGAAGCCACAAATGACAAATTACATAATTTAAAAAAAGTGTATCTCAAAGATAAAATTGTGAGTTCCTCTGATTTCACTTTCATTCTTTTAAAGTAAAAAGATAAGTAAATAGACCCAAAAATCAAGTCAAAACATCCTGCCTTTTACTTGTGAAAACCTCAGCTAGTTTTGCACACAAGATTCTGGATCTGCAGCGAATGGTGAGACCTCCCTGTCTAAAGCTGCTTATTTACCTCAATATCTTCCTTTGTTAATTTTCTCAGCCGACAGAAACAACTGCCCCACAGCAGGAGGATTGGAACCACGTGCCCTTTAAGGGTCTTTCCAACCAAAACCATTCAATAATTCTATGATTCTATGAAATCCTATCAGTTGGACAGTTGAGTGTGATTCTATTTTAAATCACCTTAGTCACTCTCTAGAGTGCCTGTCTACACAGACATTAAAAGAAATATCACCTCTGTCACCTGGGATAGTGAGTCTACACCATAACAGGCATGAACTAAGAATTAAACAATGGAGTCTGCTTTCTCCCTGTTTTGTTTCCTACAGTGGATGTAGCCATTTGGTTAGTTAATCTGACTGAATAAGGTGCCTGAAGTCAGGCATTTTGAATGCTTCACATATCTTTCTGTTATTTTTAAATGTTTCATGATTAAATGCTCTGCTCTGTCTTCAGTGAGAAATTGCTACCAGTTATCAACATTACTAAACTGTCCAAAACATCCAAACAAGATAGATGTGCTATGTATAGCAGATAGATATTTCATCTTAACTAATAATTCATCATAGAAAGGTCCAAAATCCAGTAGCAAAAATGTCACCCTTGGAAAAATATAGTCAGTAACAACCCAGCACAGTTTTGGTGGTATTCAATACACCACAGTTGTGCACAAGAACCTATAAAAAGGTAAACCTACCTTGAGAAAAGTTACTCTGTACTTAAAAGCACAAGTAAACCTCAGTAGCCAAGCAGTTAGGAGAGACCTGGTGACATTCGCTGCAAAATTTCCATGTCTCCTGCCACTTTGACCTTTACAATTTCTTTCCCTAGAACGAATTTATTCTGGGTGGTCCTCTAAATACCTACCTGTTGCAGTCTCACTGATGATCTAATTTCAACAATAATGAAAAAAACCTTTAAAACTCTTCAAGGTTTTAAAAAAAAAAAAAAAAAAAAAGAGAGTAGCATATTTTCACCAACTGCTGCTGAGAAAGTAAGTTTCCATTTTTTTGGTAAGAGAGTAAAATACAAGCACTAAAAGTCCTTTAGAGAAGATAGAAGAGGATCTGATTTTTATTCAGCCAGAGACTGAGATTTACCGCAGGGTCCAAAGGAATTTGACTCACCAATGTCTCATTGTGTCTACGTGCTGAAAGAAGTGTGGAGAGATCCTTCCTTTCCATTGCACCACAGCATCTCTTCAACTCTGTAGGCCAATGGCAGAAATGTTAAAGATAGTTGTGCAGTAGTAAGAGATACAGTGTCCTCCCTAGCCACTGCCCAGCAGACCACTATCAACATGCCAAGCAGGTATTAACATCCAATCCAATAGTAAAGTTCAATTGGATGTGATCATTCAATGTATAACTCTGAATCTGCATTATAAACTATTCTTCTAGTTTATCTATTTAACTATTATCCTTCTTAATTATCAGCACCTGACTCTGAGAAGTACACACATAGGTAGAGAGAACTTGCTCCCCTGGATTCTGTCTGTATGAAATTTTACATTGATATTAGATTTAAAATGAAAAAAAAAATCATCCCACGTATGAGGATATTATTATCATTTGTCAAAATGTGGTTAAAGGTAAAAATAGAGTAGATATGCAATTTTGTTAAAAAGAAGTAAATTGCTACCACTTTCATATATTGTGGCTAGGCACTAAAATACTGACTCATTTCAGCTTCCACAGCAACACTTGCTAGGAGAGAGAGGAACTTGGGTAGCCAAGACACTAACCTTGGCATGTTTTGTTGAGGAGAATGAGTAGGCAAGAAGCCAACATACTTTGTAGAAAACTGATACCTTTTATTTCAGCTAATCTTGTTTGACGGGAATGTGGTCACATTTTGTAAAAGCCTCAGAAGGATATTCTGAACACAGAAGAATTAGAACTATTTTAACGAACCAGAGTTATAAATGCTGGTGTAATATGATGAGCCCTGCCTTTGAAAGAATCATAACGAACGCACAGGTCAGAGCAAAGAAAGACTGTCCTGATTAAGTATCACCCAATACAGTTAAAAACCATAGGTAAGGAGGTAGCACAGAAAAGTTCTTCTTCCCCATAAGTGTGTTCTCTCAAAACCACTTTCTGCATTGGGGTACGTTTCTGGAGCCAAAAGGGAACTTTCATCCTCACCTGAATCCCCATTGGTAAGAACTTCTCACTATTCTGATAATTACACTGAAGAGTTGTGATGATAGTGAGTAAAGCAAGCAACAAAACATCTAAGGATACTTGACCTGACTGCAGCTGGCATTCCCAATGACATAGTTAAGGAATAATATAGGAGAGGTCAATAGCTGCTGCTGACTGCTCTGATCTCTCCATAAGCATTAGAGATACTGAGCCTGTCAGCTGGCTTTTACACTGATGCAGTTTTCTCTTATGCAGCTTGACTCTCAAGGAAGAGGAGAACAAACTTTTCTGGAAATTATACTGCACAGTCTGGGCAAGTCAGGAGAAGACTAGTGGAGAATTAAAACTTATGCTATATTTTATGACCTCCCACTTCAATTTTAAACACTTTTTTTTTTTTTTTTTTTTTTTTTTAAATTCCAAAAAGTTAAAGGACTTCAACAAATGGGGTCAGTTGTGCCAAGATTTTGTCTTTCATGAATAAAGCCAAATCCTATGGAAAGGTGAAATGTGGATCTTGCATGGAAGAAAGGTTGTGATATAGCCACCTGCTAGCACAATATATGTCTGTTTCTGGTTTAACAATCCATCCTCACCCTCAGTCCCAGGAAGGACAGGAAAGTGTATCCAGTGATTTTTGTGTTTTACCAGAGTGCAGCTGTTTCCTTTTAGAAATTTCAAGCTAGATTTCGTGAACTAAAGGGAGAGGGCATTAAATAGGCCACTTCCTGTACAGTAGGCTAAATTAAAGGCTAGAACAGCAGAGGCAGGTATTAGTGTCTGAGACTGGTACTTAAAAGCAGTAAAACAAGGAAGTCTGGGTTCACATTCCATCATAATAACATGAGGAAAAACAGATGAGAGGAACAGCGGTTGTCATAGTCAATACACAAGGCAATCTAGGACTGCTGTGAAATATGACAATAAAAGATAAAAACTCTCTTCTCTAAGGACTTGCAAATTCCATATATACACTTGAGGGCTGTTTAGTGGTTTTGTTGTGTTCATACTGTTCGGATACATCTTCCACAAAGTGAGGTGCAGTCTAAGTAATATAGTAACACACACTTGACAGCAATTACAATGCAATTATTGAGTTTATTCAAAACATATTTAGTTTCTTAAATCACTGTTCCTCTCAGCTTATCCAGAAATCACGTTTTGATTGAGTCACAATGCAAGAAATACAAATGTTTTGAAAATTAATCTTCACAGTGACCAGCACGGCAAAATCAGTCTGTATATCTAATTTAGAAATGTCCTCATTTTTTAAAAAAATAAATAAATAAATCATATATTTCTGTTATTAACATTGTAATCTACTCATAGGTTTATGTACATATACAAGTGTAGGGAGAGAAAAAAAGCAGGAAAAAAACCATAATATTCCTCAGTACTCCTGTGAGACACTGCAGTTTTTAATAGGTTTGGAAATTAGGAAAAATTTCTGCACCAAAAGGGTTGTCATGCATGGGATCAGGTTGCCCAGGGAAGTGGTTGACTCACCATCCCCAGAGATGTTTAAAAGATGTGCAGATGTGGCACTTAGGGACATGGTTTAACGGTGGACTTGGTAGTGGTGGGTTAACAGTTTCACTTGATGGTCTCAAAAGACTTTTCCATTCCACGAAGCTGTTTCTTAAAGATGTATAAAAATAAAATAATAATTAAAACCCCCCAACAACTACTACACTGCATTTTTTGAGTTTTCTGTTTATGTCCTTGAAATATATATTATATTCTAAGGAAAAGAGAAAACTGAGACAGATCTTATTCTGGTTCAGGCCTCCAGTTCTTCAGAACTTTCACTTGCCAAGTACGATGGCAACTAAACTGACTATTTTAGTTGTTTTCCTTGGAACTATACTGGGACTCTTTCAAGTTTCAGCAAAGCATAAGTAATCACAAGTGGGAACCATTTTATGTGACCAAACAGTTCTAGGGATCATTGCAATTCAAACAGAACAGATTGCTATACAAACTGGTTATTCAAGAGTAAGCTGCATATTGCAAAAATTTACCTGCAAAAATGACGATTTTGCTTCTTGTACTGATAAATATAAATCATACTTACATTTTTGTCTAATTTTTTGCATTCCATGGATTCAAGAACCATGAAATTCCCTCTATTTTCCTACTTCCTAACCATTTTACAGTGATTTACCATTTCTGATCCAACCAATAACATGAAGATCTGGAACAGCATAAAAGGGCTGCAAGAGTGTTTCGCAAACCATTATTACCTCCAACAGTAGAGAAAGTCCCTTACTTTCTTCCTTTTTCTTGGAGAAGGTGCACTCAAAAAAATCCACTGATTGGAGAGATTTTGATCATTTATGTCTTAATTTATCTTTCAGAAAAGTTTTTAGCCTTCTGAAAAAAAAAAAGAGCGTAATTACTTTGCTATATTACTTTTTTCCTAAGAATGTATGAGATATTGGCTTGAAAGCGATAACAGTATTAAAAAAAAGAGAACCCTAAACCCAAACAAGACAAGTACAGATCAGGGAAATACCTCAACTCTGCAGTGGAAGAATCTGTTTATGTGTTTCCCTGTCCCCAGTCATTTCACAGTTTAAAAGACCTAGGCTTTCTCAAAATTCAAAGTTTTTGAGCAAATCATAAGTCTCCATTTAACTCTTCAGAGTTATATAACATAGTTACGTAATTATATGAACGCAGGTATTAAAAGAAAGTTTTCTCATTGGAACTTTGAAATAGTAAGGAAAAAATCCTAATTCAACTTAAAAAAAGCAGAATACAGCGAAAAAAAAATGAGTCAGGTGTTAATAAGTCAAGGTTTTGAAATGTCCTTCCAATAACTGCACTGGAGTGCACCAGAATGATGGGCTCCTCTCACCACCGAGCTTCACTTCTGCCAGGCCACGTGATCCCAGATGGAGCAACCTACGTTTGAGAGCAGGTTTAATTGCCAGTTTATCCATCTCTCTTTACCTTGTCTTTGAGAATCACTGTTCCTACGAGTTAAAATAGCACATATTTCGGTGCATCAGGGGACTTGTGCAAATACATCAGCAATTATAGAATATCAGCTAACATGTGGCTCCATCCCTAAGGACTGGATTTTTCAGTGGGGGAGAGGAAGGGATTTTCTGTTTTCTATGGAGAAGATTGGGATTTGTATTATCTGATGTACTTTTCCCCCTTTTATTGTTAATGTTGTGTTATGCATTCTTAATTCTTAAAACCACAGAATAGCATTTTTTTCAAGTTACTTTAGCTATAAATGAAAAAAAATACATGAAATAAAATGTTTTACAACTTTCTCACAAATTGCCAATAAATCACTGCCCACTGTAGATAGCAGCAGTCATCTATTCACCCAAACCTATCGATTCTCATACGAAGGAGTTTTAAAGACATATTGGTTCAGTGGTTAAGCATACAATAGGGATAGATTTTTAATATCTGATGACTTCATGTACCAGTTTTCCATTTCAAAAAAGAAAAAGTCCATGGTCAATGAAAAAAAAAAAAAGTGTAATTCTTTTTTATGTGGAATAAGGAATTTGCCTATCTCATGGGCTGTTGGGCTGTAATTACATACACTGATGTTATCCAGAATTATCAATAACATATCAAAGTAATGATATAACAATAATAATGAGTTAAAATAATTGTTATTTTGTAATTCTATTGCAAGAAACTTTAGCTAGCTACATCTGAGTATGTTGCTATGGGTACCCTGCCTCAGTGTCTTTATTCAACCTTCGCTAAGTACAAACCTAAGATCAGGTGGAGGGCATCAAAGAAGAAACAACCTTAATTATTAACCTAGTCAGTTTGGAATCCTTTTTCTAAAAGTACCAGGCTTAATGGGCAGGATATAGCTAGTTTATTTACTGAAAATTATGACTTTCCCAGACACTGCTGGGATTGTTGTGCAATCCCAGCTATTTAAAAATAAAAATATTTTCCTAATGTTTTTAGCTGTCCTTGAGTTTGCCGTAGAATATTTGATGTTGTTGAAATGCAACATTACTAAGGGTAGAACCAAGAATTTGATCAGGAAGATGTGATACTCAGGGCAGAATCCTTGCATGGATATTAAGCAGGCTGTGTTTTCATCCCCTGCTTTTCATTCATGTCTTTGCCATGGCAATCACTGAACGCTGCTTTTTTAATGCCCTCCTAGGCGAAACTCTAACCCGTCCCCCTTTGTGACAGCGAACCTGTCGAATTCGTGGTTAATTGTCTCAGAGATCCCCTTTCATCCACCTGTGATCAGTTAGCAGATCAAAAAAGTCAGACACCACTCGCAGACCAGAGGGTCCTAAATCAGCCTTAAGCCGCCGATTTTAATGGTTTGTTTTGACGGCGGGGCGGGAGCACGTGGTGCCCGTGTTGTGTCTGGTTGCCCCGAAGTAGGTCACGGAGAGCGCCCCACGGGAGGCGCGGCCCGCACTTTCATCTCCCGCCCGCGCCGGCCCGGGCTCGCCCGCGATCGCATTAGCAGCCCAGATCCCTGCAAATCAAAACCACAAGGAAGAAATATGCAAGGCACGAACGGAGCTCCAAGAGCTCAAGATGTTTAAGTTGCCGACAAGGAAAATGAGCATCTGCAAAGGGAAAGTCTTAAACCTCGACTCGTAGTAAAAAATTATAGGTCTTTAATTTTACTTTTTTTTTTTTTTTTTTTTTTTTTTCTGATTATTTGGGACTACAATTTTCTTCAAATACTCACTTTCCCTTTTCGATTTTTTTTTTTTGTTTCACACATATTATTTGCTTTAAATAGTGACAAGAAAGATTGAAATAGTCATATTTTTCTTTCTTTAAAACATTATTTTAGTTAATAATGTTTGTTGCGGAAAATTTACTTTTCCTCCAGCAGAGTACACGAAGAGAAATGACAGCCAAATCCCCACATTTGTCTCTTGCAGTTACTGAATAATATTAAGTTTTTCAACATATTGGAATGTTATAGAACTGTACAATAGGAAGTTCTTTGATTGTAGTCTCTGATCTTGATTCAAAGGCAGTTCAAAGAGCTGCAAAGACTACAGGGGTGATTGTTTATGTCCTCTAATTAAAAAGGATAAAATTCAACATTTGAGATAAATTTCCAGTATGGATCTTCTTTAGGAGGAAAAAAAGAAAAAACAGAACAAGAAAACAAAACAATCCTCTTCTATAAACATTTAAAAAATGTCTTTAGGCAGCTGAGTAATGAAGAAAATATTTTAAAGATGATAAAAACCTAGGTCATGTAGTTGTTACAGCATATTCATAGTTCAAGAACTTGATTAAAAATTTTTATGAGGGACATCTCTAGTGTTGGTATGAATTTGACCTGTACTGAAACTCAACACAAGGAAATATTCATTCCTAATTCAAGTAGCACTTCCTTATTTGAAAACTGTTGTAGGATCAGCTCATTACTATGAAGGATTATACTGTTTTCTTAGCATACATGCAATCTTGCTAATGTGAAGTCAGTTCATGGTTTAAGGAAGCACAGAAAGTGTTCAGGAGAGTAATACTTTGATACTAAATTAATTTGCAAGAAATATGAACTGAGTCAATACTTGATGATCTATTAGGATACTTGTAGTAACTATCAGAGGGGTTACTCCTCACAGGGAATGATATCACTGAAGCTACAAGTCTTACAGGCAGTTTGTTGGGCACAAACCTGGGATGCCTGTATTGTAAAAAAATATTTTACTCAGAACATACAGATGTACACCCAAATATATCAATGCTGGAAGACTGTTACGTCAGAAGGGTCTGATCCAATTTTTCCTGAACTGTGGAGGAACTCTCTGCAAAACAATCTGGATTGGACTCTAGTTTGTCATGGGATAAAATTTAGCTAACGTAGCTTGAGATATTACAGTCATCCTGTGATTTTGAATTTTCTCTTAACTTGGATTTGGTCTTTCTAAAGAATTACTGAGCTAAAGTGGGCTTAGTCTGCTAAATTTCACTCAGGCATTTAAGAAGTGATAGGATTATATTTTCTAGATAGGCTGAAACAAAGTTGTTTGATTCAAGCTAAAGATTTATGTTTGAAAGAATTATAGCTTCCAGTCTTAATGGAGCAGATGTAGTATTATATATTTTCCTTACGGTCTGATGATTTTCTGTCATTAGGGAGGTCTTCAGCAATCTCTTCAGTAATGAGCCAAATTCAGGTGGCAGATAAATTACAGCTTACTTTTCTCTGAAGGAGATAGTCTTTATTCTATTGTTTGTCTTCTTAATTGTGTGTGTTTTTTCTATGCTTCATATGTTGTTCATTGCTTTGCTGAACCCTGTGTTTCAGATGACTGATTGCACCAGTAAATTTTATTGCCTTTAACTTCTGCCTCTAAAAAATGACATATATTTACAAACATGGGACTAAATTTTTTCACTTTTTCTGGGCTGTATAGTGGGTTTTTAAGTCTTTGTTTTGATTTCAGTAAGAAATTGCTACATAACTAGAGATAAATAGTAATGAAAATCACTTCAGTACCTGCTGAAAAGAAGGCTTAAGATTAGATATTGGCTAAACCAGTTTGTGTATTTCAGACAAAAGACATAAATATCTTCCTAAAAGTCTATTTAATTTCAGCATCCAGAAACAATATTCATTAACTTGGAGAAGAAATAAAATGATACACATAAATAATAATTTAATCCTAGACCATTTAACAGTTTTTCTGTTGATGTAATCCGTATTTATTACATGTATCTTCCTAATGTGCCACAGAGCCTACGACATACAGATCAAAAAAACTGGACAGTCATCCAATGCTGAACTTGTATATTTGTTTGTTCTCCTGTATAATTAAAGTATGTTCTTCTTTCCTTGTACAGTTTTGGCTAATTTTAGCGTCCACACAGAAGACTTGGGAACAGATCTTAATTTTGTTCACTTCCATTAGTCTTTGAGGCACATTGGCGTTTCCCAGTAATCACAGTGAAGTTGCTCACTAACCTTAGGCAAACACTGGAGAACTAACTCAAAGAAAATAGCAAGCAAGTCTTCTGTGGTGGGTGAAGCAAAGGAGGCAAGCTGTGTTGCCTGTGATATATCCAAGGGTTGTAATTACCTTCCAGAAACTCAGTTACTTCCCTGTTCTCCTGTTGCCTGGGAGAGGTGCAACACTGACTATGTATTTTTTAGTCCCTGCTTTTCTGTTTATGTTTGACTATACTTTTGCAATAAAAATCTCATAGCATAGCTTGGGTTGGAAGGGACCTTTAAAGATCACCTAGTTCAATCCCCCTACAGCGAGCAAGGATATCTTCAACTAGATCAGGTTACTAAAGAGCCCCATCCAACCTGACCTTGAATGTTTCCAGGGATGGGGCATCTATGACCTCCTGGATAACTTCAGTGTTTCACCATCCACATCATAAAAAATTTCATCCTCATATATGATCTAAATATACCCTCTCTCAGTGTAAAACCCTGACCCCTTGTATTATCACAACAGGCCCTGCTAAAAAGTTTATCCCCATTTTTCTTATTAGCCCCCTGTAATAATGTCTCATCTCCAGGCTGAACAGCTCCCATTCCTTCAGACTTTCTTCAGAGAGAGGTGTTCCAGCTCCCTGATGGTTTTTGTGTTCCTCCTTTGGATCCTTTGGCTCCAACAGAGCCATGCTTTTCGTCTTCTGAGGATAACAGAGGGGGATGCAGTACTCGGGTGGGGTCTCACCAGAGTGGAGTAGAGGGGCAGGATCACCTTCCTTGGCACACTGGCCACACTTTGGATACGGCCCAGGATACAATTGCCTTTCTGGGCTGCAAGCACACATTGCCAGCTCATGTCCAGCCTCCCATCCATCAGCACCCCTAAGTCCTTCTTGGCAGGGCTGCTTTCGATCTGTTCATCTCCTGACCTGATTGATACCAGGGGTTGCCCCAACCCATGTGTAGCACTTGGCTTTTTGAACCATGAGGTTCCCATGGGCCCACTTTTTAGGGTAGTGCGGGTCCCTCTGGATGGTATCCTGTTTTTCAGGTGTGTGAACTGCATCACTTGCCTCGTTTTATCTGCAGACTTACTGAGGTTGCACTCAATCCCTTTGTCTATTAAATAACACTGGTCCCAATACGGACCCTTGAGGGACACCACTTGTCACTGCTGTTCATATGAACATGGAGTTGTTGACCACTACCCTCTGGATGTGACCATCCAGCTTCCTTAAAGAAGTCTATTTCTTGCTTATAAGATATAATGGAAGACTTAAAATTTAACTGACGATACTCATAATTTTAAGACCATACTTATATCTGAAATCATGTCCATAGACTAATCCTTTGAGATATACATATTAAAAAACCCCCCAAAACATATGTAACTGGAATTTGGAAATGGCTTTCCCGCTTACATAAAATAAAAGCAAAAAACAATATTCATGAAGCACATATGTACTTTCGGTGTATTCCCTAAATCAAAATATGAGAGCAATACAACTGAGAGTTATACTTGTATTGTGATGATTTTTTAATACATGATACGTCAGATATGTTTTTTAAAAATAAAAAATAATACTAGTATTTTTTTGCAGTCTAATCATGTTTTACGTAAAAGAAATAATTTAGAAAAAATAAAAACCTCAAACCCACAACAGATTATTTCTTTCATCTGAGCTTCAGATTCTACTTTCTAGGATTCCATTGCTGTAGTAACGTCAGGTAGGGGAGTCTTTGCTAACTAAAATGATGTTTGGATTGTAGTTTAAGATATTTAGGTCACCTAGTTCACAATTTTGCAATTTTAGACAATTTTTTGTCTTTATTTCTTTGAACAGTACAACTATTATTAGGTTTCAAATTCTATCTAATAGCTCCATTTCACCCTGGATATAGAATAATTTCCATTCACTTACTTCAAGCAACCAGTAATTCACTGTCCCAATTCCAGACTTTGTTGCTTGAGCTTTTCTGCCTTTTCAGGGATCAAGTGTCTCTTACATGCTTGTTTTTACTCTAAACACATTAGCGCTTCTGATGTCCACTGACATTGTGGTATCAAAGAATCAAAACTTATTGAAATATAGCACTGAAAACCAACATCACTTTAATCCAAATCCTGGAGACTCTGTCTATTCAGACAGCTGTAAAGCATAAAACTGAGGCCTGACACAAAGTACAATCTGTGACTGTGATAAAAGAAAGGCTTTTCTAACATTAAGTCTCTACCTCTAAGAATAGAATGTTCACTACATCTTGAAGAGCCTTAACTGTTTATTTTTCATGCCCTTGTTTTGCCTCAACCTTTTCTTTATGATCGCCTCGTACTTTTTCTGACGTGATTAAAGCATGCCAAAAAGTAAACTTACTGTACAGTACCTTGGCTAAAAGTCAGCATTTTGAGCCAAGAATTTCTTGGTTTCAAACTTTGACTCATCAGAGCATCTTGTCCTTGGCTTTCTTAAAACTTTCAGACGTGATTTATATTGGTTTTGGTTCTTATGGAGATGTCTGCAGGTGGATAGTCTTCCAGAGTTCAGTACACTAATTCTGCTGTTGCTGGACACAGTAATACAAAAATGGCTAGTGTTTCTAGCATTACAAGGCATTTCCTCATTATTGCATTCGCTACACAATTAATCCTACTCAGAATAAGTGGCAAAAACAATACCTTCCATCGGGACCTTCTTACTGATCCTGTTACAGATAATTCATTAACAAAGTCCCATATTACCTCTGCATTGCTTTTCTCTACTTGTTATGGGTGCTTTCCATGACATGACAAGTTATTTTTATTGTACAAAAGAAGAAAACAAGGAGTCAAGAGATTAGACACTTTTAATAAAATTACATGTAATTGGAGACATAACAATCTGTGTCTCAGGGGTCTGAAAATTACAAGGAGTCACCAACAGGAGCATTTCTCACAAAGATGTTTGTATTTTGGAAAGTATAAATGGTTAAAAAAGCAAATCCCATATGTGGTCTATCAAGAAACTCAGGGAGGTAAAATATGTAAACCAGTCTTTACTGTGATAGCTGTTAGGAATAGAGGAAATACGGGCAACTCTAGAATACTGTGAAGAACAAACATTTTGTAATTTCAAATGTATCCGCTAAGTAACAGTAAATGCTGAAGTAATGAAACTCTACCAACCAATTTTGTATATGCTATCATTACTATACTTCAATATTTAATTTTTTTAATGTGGTTGATAAAAGTTAATATGAAATCTAAATGCCATTTCAATACTAAAGGAACAAAACCAGTAGAAACTTTTACCATTGCTGGATTTTTTCAAAATATTGAAAGCAAGTTTCCAAAAGTGTCTAAACATAGAAAGGTATTTCAATTGTCACAGGATTTAAAATTCTCAAAAATACATTTATGTTTCTCAAAACTGTGTCAATTTTTTTTCTTAACCTACTAATGTCTTTTAAAAAAGTTATTTTTAAAATCTGTAAATCTGATAAATGCTTTTAATTTGGCATGGTTTCTGAGTAAAATTGCCTGAAGCAACTAAGTGATTAAGTCATTCAATGGCACTTAGTTATCTTAGTTAGGTATTTAAAAATTATTCTTTATATTTAATGATCATAAATTAAAACTTTTTGTGTAGCACCTATAAATACACTTGTAGATACACAAATACACATAAAATATATAAAATATTTTCTGTTGATTATTTTATACATATTATTCTAGTATAAACTTACTTAACTAGGCAGCTTTTTATAATAGACTGATATCTCACTGGCAACAAAGCTTGGCCAGGTAACTCTCTAAAATCCAGAACAGTCATTTTAGCAAAGTGCTTAATACCAATTCCAGTTTTGAACCAGAAGAAATTATTGTCTTAAATGATGATGTTAGCAAGGCTACAGGCAGTCTGAAGGGATTTTGGTCACTGATTCCCACTAAACTATTTTTGTCTCAGAAGCAAGATAGAGGGAATGCAAAAGAATCAGAACCCATCTGTCCATAGGAAATCACGATGCTTTGTTGTAAATTAACTGTGTGGTCTTCAAATAGAGATGCCCAAAAAGTGACCATATATTTCAGAATCTAGTGGTCATGGATTCTGATCAGTACTGCAAAAATATATGTGATTTTAAAAGTTTTTATTTTATCTTGATATGTGTTTCATACTAAGATTTTCATGAGTCACAGATTCATTTTTACATTGATAGTTTACTTTTATAAGTTTTTGGCCTTTTTTATGTACCTGCTTTGTCGAATCACTCTTAGCTACTCTATAAATTTTAAAGAGAAAAGGCCATTGGTTATGGATTGTCTAGGTGTCACGGCTTAACCCCAAAGAGCAACCAAGTGCTGTGCAGCCACTCACTCACTCCCTCCACACTGTCCCAGGTGCAATGGGAAGGGCAATAAAAAGAAAAAAGTAAAACTCATGGGTTGAGATGTTTCATGATTGAAACAAAGTAAAATGTAACAATGCTAATACGGATAATAATTTTAATAGAAAAGTAAAGGAAGAGAGAAATAAAATGCAAGAAACAAGTGATGCACAATACATTTGCTGACCACCTGCTGACCAGCACCCAGCCTGTCCCCCAGCAATGATCTGTCCCTCACAGCAAACTCCCTCCCATTTATACACTGGTCATGATTGTCTATAGTGTGGAATATTCCTTTGGCCAGTTTGGGTCAGTTGTCCTGGCCATGCTCCCTCCCAGCTTCTTATGCATCTGTTCACTGACAGAACATGAGACACTGAAAAGCCCCAGATGTAGAGTTAGCACTACTTAGCAATAGCCAAAACATTATCGTGTTATTAACATTATTCTCCTACTAAATCCAAAGCACAGCACTGTACCAGCTAGTAAGCAGAAAATTAGGTCTGTCTCAGATGAAACCAGGACAGTATCCACCCCTTATTCCATACCATTTATGTCATGTCTGGTCCCACACTTACTAATGCCCCATCACTTTTCCTGTCTTTTGTTAGAAAACACACAGATATTATTCTCTTAGTCTATGGACTATCCATATAAAAGTCCATTGAGTTCATTTACTTCATGACCTTGAGCTCAATCATACAGTCTTTCAGACAGGAAAAATGGTGTGTGGATTGCTGCATGTTGAAGCCAGTTCTGATTCCATCACTGCTGTGCTCATGCAGTTTCATCAAAGTTCATTCTTCATTAATGTGATGATCAGAAGGGAGTCAGATTCAGTTCCCCAGGTCTACTATAGTAATACAGATGCTGCAAGGTACCTGATGTGCTGATGTGCATATAGCTGCCATAATAGTGATAATACACATTTTATATAGCAATTATTATCTTTCCCGTTGCCCAGATTATTAATCGAGTACTGGTGTATATATAGCTGCTCTTATGAATTTCAGAAATGAAAGATAGCTGCAAAAATGCTTTGATAACCATCCACCTCTGATCACCACAGCTTTGGACAAAGATAATATAGCAAGAAATATTAATCAGGTGGTTTTTCCTACATCAAAACCTATAAGGAAAATGTCATTAAATTCAATAAAATAATGTCATTTTTATACCCTGGAGTCCTTATTCTGAACAAAGAAAAAGGAAACCTTTAAATTGATGTTTATTTTAACAATGTAGTTGTGGTTTAGGTATTTCTCTCAACCTTTTCCAGTTAAAACACTTTTTGAGGATTCTTTCATATTTATTTAGTTGGGTCTTTAATTCATTCATTTGGGATAACTGAATATCTGATGTACTGATCTCAATAAAATTCAGGATCAGTATTCTTTTCTTCTACACTTTGTGCTGTAGAATAATTCTTGTTTATAAGGTTTACAATGTGTTATCTTTACTTTCTTCAACATAAGTTTCTCCCTGAGCCTACAATCATAAAAGCTTTAGTTACAAAAACATATTTCAGTTATTAAAATTGCAGATTTATAGGGTTGGAAGAGACAATGGAAGTCTGTTTAATCTATCTTTATGTGTCTAAACAGGATCATCTTAGGTCACAGAAACAGATGTTTGTGCAACTGCCAGCAATAAAGGTCAGCATTCTACTCCAGCTGTACTGAAGTCTTTCGCAGTGTTTCACTGTCTGTATTGTTAGAAAGCTTTTCCTCATGACTATCCTTAATACAGGCTTGGTGAGGTGACATAAACTAGAGATAAGCACACAGTCCTCACTCAGTGCCAGTAAGAGATGGTTGCCTGATTTCCCCATATCACATATGCCTTTAATCTCTTTCTATATTTATAATCATAATGATAAATTTATTTGGGAATATTTTAATAGGGTTTACAAATTAAAATATAAGTTTCTCCTGAACAAAGACATTCTTAAACTGTTTAATTGTGTCTAAAATATTTAGAGTTGCCACAAATAAGTAACTGTGAAAATGATCCATCAGACAGCAAAGTAGCAGGTAATAAGTGCTTCTAGAGGAGAAACGATGAAGCAATGGTTTCCTTTCATAATACTTGGAAGAGAAAGCAAACACTTACTCATTATGACATGCCAAACAGTCTTTGGGCAGCAATCTCAGAATTCAGACATGTCGGATTATCCATGACAGGTCTCCCGACTACAAAATTCTAGCAAACTAATCATGACACATATGAGATTCACATAGAAGAAGAATGTTACATTAATTAGCGGTGCTTACCCTCAGTATATTTTTGTCCTGAATCTGCGTTTATGTCCAGTTATGCCGCTGTTTTTCCCTAGTCTGAATCACCCATCCTCATCATCTAATATGGACCTTTTTACTATCATATTATGCATGCAGAAGCAGCACAGGATTTCAGCATAAAAAATTGCACCATGCTTTATTTCTATATATCATCTTCACTCTCCTCACAATTTGAAATACTTGAACTTATAAGAAACACATTCAAATAATTTTAGTAGTGTAGATGTCAATATATGTGTATATAATTATAATTTCAGCAACCACACTTTTCTTCATTGGAGAGTTTTTCATCCTCATGATCTAGTTTGAAATGAACTACGTTTCTCTTTGCTTTCAAGAACCTGAGATCTTTAGTTCCTATTCTTTTAATGGGACAGATGGAGAACAGCTGATCTTTATTACACCTCTTAATGTCACTTCCAGTTCTTCAGACACGTGACAGATCTCTCACTTTCTAGGATGGAGTCCTTGTTTATTTAGTCAGTCCTCTAATGGGAGCACTATCGATTATGGAGGTATAATGACCTCGATTATGGAGGTATAATTGTAGTTCTTTATTCCCATGTCTGTAGCTTGCTACTTGCTTTTTTGGTCTTCATATAGGAGTGATCTGACATGTTCCTAAAATTGTCTACTGCAGGTCCAAGACACTGCTCCAGGTCATCAGGTTTAAGTCCATTTTTCCCCCAGGTTTCATTTTATGTTCAGTTACAATCAATTCCATTTATTCAAGCTCAGATACCAAATTTGACTTCAGTTCTTACAGGTAGCCCTCCTATTTACACTGCTTGCATAAACTAAAACAATTAACAAATATTTTATTTTAATTCTTTTAGATTATTTGTGAATATGCAGCATTGTTCCCAGTAGAGATCTCTCATCTACCTCAGGGGTTGCCTTCCTTCATTGTGGAAAATGACTAACCTACAATCAATCCCTTTCTGTCCATTAATCAGTGGTTTTATCCATTTATAACCTTCTGTCATTCAGTTTCTTTAACAGATATTGGTATGGGATTTTGAATGATCTGCCAGAAATTAGAGTATTCTCATCACTTCTCTGCTGAATACTCTAAAATTCTTTTCTGTTAAATATTTTACAATTTTGATTAATTTTGGTTTAATAATTTTATCCTTTTTTATAATTATACGGAAGCACTACAGATAGTGCTAAAGAGGCAAAATAGAATTTTCGTTGTCATTTTATACTGGAAGGTATCTGCCAAAAACTTTTGAAGATAGAATTGTTATTACAGGAGAAGGCTGCTTGCATATTTCTGCTGAAAAACTAAAAATAAGAAATATTTCTAATAATTTCTTATTCTGAAATTTCTAAAATTTAGCTGGTATTTTAGGTTGTTCTATGAAATTGTTATTTTATGAGAAAAATATTAAACAAATTACTTCAAACCAAGGTGGTTTACATTGTTTATGAGCAACTTGGTACTTCATAGGATAAAAATAGCAGATCCCTGTTAATGTAACCTTTCTGCAGCTTTGGCCTAGCCAAACACAAGTTTAAGCTTTCCAGCTTCCATTGTAGTCCAAACAAATATCACCACTGAATACCTTTTGGTACAAGGAACATAACCACGACTATAGAAATGGAAACAATTTATTGGAAATCCATGATTCACATAAGTCAAGCAACTCAAAAAGAGCTCTCATTAGGACCAGTAGATTAAAAAAAAAAAAAATGCAGTGCATAAACGGGGCAGTGACAAGTAGAAAACATCCAACATCTGAAAAAGTTCTGCAGCCTATTAGTGAGATATGATTCATTTGGTCCTAACACAACCATTTAAAATAGGATAAATGAGATATGCCCTGAAAGTGGCTGTTTCTCTCAGTTGTCTGTAAAGGGATCCTGACCATCTCTGTTGTAGATGTCTGTGGAGTAGGTGCAATAAATCCTTTTTGAAGATTTCTTTGTCCCTGAGATAAGTATATTGCATGTGGGACAGATACAGTGCCCACAGTTTAAAGGAATGTTGCAAAATTGGGTGAATTGCTGAAAAAAAAATGAGAGATTAAGAAATTGTCTGTCCAGGAACTGTGTGTTATCATGAAGCACAAAGAGGTGACTGTGAATGAGCCATGGCCAGATATACTTCAGTAAATACTGTTGCTGGGAGGAATCCAAGGGTTGACTAGTAAATATAGGGGCCAGATGAGACAATCTAATGATCCCTATGGACCTTATACTCTTAATCTCTGTGAGGAGAACAAGGAAAAGAAGAAGAAAAATAAGACAATATATTTATATTTATAGTAAAATGCTTTGATATTTTCTAGTTAAGAGCAGAAAATTTCCCCAACAGAAGCACCTAAGAAGTTAGCTTTGCTTGGCAGCAAAGACTTCAGACTGGTAACAGAAGTATTTCTTTTTTTATTCTCCAGGAATTAAGGGAAGAAGGTGAAAAAGTTCACTTCTATGCATAGCAACTAGCACTGTCAAAAATATGTCTCTCTTTATTTCATGTGTTCCTTGGGGGAAAAAAAAATCTCTTAGGGAACATGTAGATTTTATAGAAAGAGCAGATAAAATTCTTGCAAATAACTCCGTGCCATTTTATATTACTGAGTCATGGACAGACTTTTTTTATGATGTTATATGGAAATATAAACACAATGGGTAACACTGCTTGAACAAAATTGATCTATTCTTGGTTCTATATTTACCTTCCAAGTATCTCTGCTAGTTCATCATTCATGTGAGTGCTGCTGCAACGTGCTTGTCTCTACTTAGAAACTCCATGCCAGAGAGAGGCACTGAATTGCCAATTTCTCACCCATAACTCCTGCTGCTTAATGACTGGATATAGCTCTTTCTCCTAACAGTTTTTAAAGTATTAAAAGAAAAACAATAAATAATCATGTCACTTCACTCTGGCATTACTTTCTGAAGGGAAAGAATAAAATATTAACCCTTTTCTTTCTTAATTTTCCTTTAAAATTAAATACAATGGTAAAAATCTAACAGAAGAAATTATGACGAGGAAATATTGTTTCTGTGATGAAGATATCTAAGTAATTAGAATCTGACAGAAAGATTTGAAAAATATGCCTAAAAGATTCTCTGATAGGAATTTAAGTAAATATATATTCTGCTTGAAACCTGAGGATGCTAACTAAAAGGGGTAGCAGATGGAAAACAGACAAATAGATAAACAGAAATTTAATAAAATTTTTAATCCTTAGAGCCTTGAGAAACTGTGAAGAGTCATACAGAGAGCACAATAAAATATAGGATAAATAAAATCTTATTTTAATAAAAGAAACAGAGAGAAAAAGATGAGAGGGCTAGATGACAGCACGACAGTTTGCTTTTGTGAGGCAGTATTTTCTTCTTACTAGGAGAAAGGGAACAATGAGTACAGCCAACATGAAAAATTTGTTCCAGTTTCAGGATGAAGAAATGCTGAAAGCCTTACAGGCTACCTCTTAAATTAAGTGCAGACAAAGAAGGATTAAGATAAAAAGATCCTTCATCACTAACAACTGAGGAGTAAGAAAAGAGAAAAGTGTAAAATTATTTTTAGAAGTGGGTTCTACATAAGGAATATCTTATGAATTTAAGCTGAGTCCTGAGTCATTCAGAAAGGGGATGTAAATCAGATATATACCTCCAAGTTTGTTATTGTGGAAAGTGGAGATAGCAGATTTACTTGGTACAATACCAGAAGAAATTACAGTCTCCTCCCCCTTGACTCAGCTGTATTCAGCAAAACTGCTGGTAAATCATATGTAGCCCAGATCCCACCTACGCTGAAGAAGAAATAAATAAATCCACAGCTGTTCTCCTGAACCCCACAGAGGGCTGAGTGAGAGGAACTGCAGATGAGTTTAGGGTGCAATTCAGCTCAGACAAATCCAGCTATCTAGCAGCTAAGCTTCTGATGTAAGACAGCCATTCAGGCTCCTTTCTTTGTATGGGGAAGGATTATACCTCCAAAAGGAGCTTATTATACCTCCAAAAGGAGCTGAGAAGACCATGCCTAGATTGAGGTGGCTATCTCTCTCCACTGATGGTTTTAACAGTTTCAGTGTCTAGTGTACAGCAAATCCCACCCAGGTGGTCAAAGTGGCATAAAATGCAGAGACTTCTAAGACTCAAGATGAATCTTTCACTGAGTAGACTTAACACTAGGTGTTCGTTTTGAAAGCGTATTTCAGACACTTTAGCAGTCTTTGATTTCAGTGTTCTTTACTTACTTTGCATCCATATACATTTATTATTAAAGAAAGTATTCCTTTCTATAGGAGGTCAGTACAGCTGCTTCTGGTTTAAGTGCTTTTATAAGGCCTTCATCTCACCCTTTCATCCAGGCATAGCTATACAAATCTGCATCATTTCTCTCTTGCACTGTACTTCATCCAACCCTATGGAGCAATTCAGATCTACAGGACAACTAAAGATGTTGCAATTTGTCTGTGCTGTCACACTGCTAATAACAATTTTTTAATATCAGAGTCCTGTGACTACATATATGTTAATTTGTATTGGGTTCCTCTCCAGAGTGAGCTAAATCTGTCTCTGATGGGAATGGAGAAGGATGTGCTGGTTCCCAGTCCCTCCATCTAGTAAGTTATTCCCCTTAAGGTGTTCATGAGTACAAAATTCAGAATTCAAATCATATTTAATTCTTCTGGCTTCCTACCAGTCTAGTACTCACCTCAGAAAAAACCAAAATCAGACCAAAAACAAACTGCCTGTTACATAATACGTGCTGTAGGCAAAGGCTGAGCTGATCCAGTAGGCCATCTCTTTATGTGAGCTGGACACAGGCTGAGGAACCTCCTCAACTCTCTGGGTAAACAACCACCCCTCCTACCAGACAGTGTCAGAGCACAACAGGCTTTTGAAAGTCAGGACCTTATATAACAGGATATAACAGATATATGACCTTATATCAATTCAGGAGGCAGTGAGAAATGCCAGACATGCCCAGAGACATGTACTACGCAGCTAGCAAGCTGCCAAATTCCACACCAGCTATGTGAACTTATGAAATGTCTTGAGAGAGTCACATTCAGTCTGTACTACAGAAGTCTCATAGGGAGGAACTGAAATAACATTCTTTATCTCTTATTCTAGATGCTTACCTTTCTGTAGTTAAAGTGGTGTGGGTATTTATTCAAATGATAAGCCTCTCAAGAATCATATATAAATGGAGGAGAGCTGGAATTTTCATGGCAAAATATTTTACTGGACTGTAGAAATCTATCACTAGAAAAAAGTGTTCTAGAACTTTTCCTCGTGCAATATTCCAAGACTCAAAGCTTGGTTATTCATTTAAATTACATTTAGATGAAAAGATAGGCTTAATAGTGTAAATACACATACCTTTGTCTCTGTGGAGAACCATAAAGATTGAAACAATAGCACTAACATATTTCTAGACATGCTCCTTAATTGGAGGAGTTAACTTTGAAGTTTAATTTAAATGCCAACATTTTTAACTATTTCACTGCTGCTTCTCATCTCATCACTACCAGTCAAGTGTACATGAATTTACCTGTCATGCTATGATGTTTTATTAATTTGAAAGAACATTTCATGGAAATATGACAGTAGGTTTATTTAGAATATGCAAATAAAAAATATTTTATTTCTTATTCTTTCAATCTCTTGGATAATTGGGATTCTTCTGTTGCTCTGAAAAATTAGAATAAAATGGTTCTTACATAGGAAACAGATGAAAGAAGTATGACTCCTGGAAAGCAGCTTGCTTGCTGTGGGGAACTATTTCTGCAGTGCTTGTCACCTGCTTTGGGATAACAAACAGTGAAAAGCGATGAGAACAGGATGAACCATGCATGCTGGAAATATTGGTAGATATTACAAGAAAGTTAATTAAAATATGATTTTTCTGCCAAAATTCTGTTAAATAAATTTATTAAATGAAAATTAAATTTCATCCCTTTAGCTGACTATTGTTTGAGGAAAACTAGATTAGAGCTAAGTGTCAGTGCTTACTTTTAAGCTATATTTTTTTGTTTACTGAGATACCTAAGATGTGTCACACTTTTACTGTGCAGTCATTTCTTGCTAAAATATGTCATCAACATTTAGAAACTACAGGCTTTTGTCTCTGGACCTTAAAGTTAAGAATAATATTCTCCATTCTATGGGTGAAAACTGAAAGAAGAAGTTCATGTTCTGATATCCAGTGAAAAAAGAAGGACATGAAGTTGTTCACATGTGTTTTTCTTAATTTATAGATCAAACTTCATCACACTTGCTAAAGGAATATTTTAGTTGATACAATTTTTGAAGAAAAAAAAGTATTACTCTGGTTAACTCTGAGTTAGAAAAAGTGTCCCTCTCATTAATATTTGATGTCTTGAGTGGAAAAAAGGGGTGTCAGACTCTCTTAGTCACAGATCCATTTACTCAGAATTTCTTCCTGTCTTTGGCCTTGGGTGTTATTTTCAAGAGCTGTATCCCACTTCATACTCAAGGAACATCACTCTTCTAACATAGAAAGCTGATATTCACAGAAAGATGCATTGCTTTCCCACATCTTTCAACACATTGAGGAAGTAATGAAAAGTAGCTTTCTTATAACTTCTCATGCTTTGATGTTTTAGTAGCACAATTTAGTAGCTTTGATATTCTAGTAGCACTTTTACCTGTTGTCATTTTTTTACACTGTTTCATTACATTCAGAAGACTGTTGATGAGACTTTAGTGACTGCAAGTTCCACAATGAAAGAAGAAGCATTATGCTCTCTAAAAGGGGCTGTCATAGCTACTCTTAATATGTTTGCATTTTTGAAGTCAAACAAAAAGTAAAAAAGTAATACTAAAAAGGCTTGTTCAAAAACGGCCAATGTTGTTTCATCTAATTATTGTGACCATGTCTTCTGGACATTGTCACTCTTCAGTGTCCTGCTATACCTCCTTCATCCACTTGCTGGGCTGTGATCATTTAAAATAGCTGAACTGTCCTTCCACATGCAGCTCTGTTGATGTCATCGTCCACTACACTGAGAAAGGACAGTCTTACTCTTTTCCCTGTTTGCCTTGGTCTTTCCCCCTCTACCTCAACATGTAGTCCTACAGATTCCCCTTCTGCCTTGTGCCAACTTCTTTGGACTGTTTAACTAACCAGGCATAAAACTAAACAATTTCTGAGTAAAATTAGCTCTTTGAGAGGTCCAACAACACCAGACTGTTTTCCCAGGTAGTGGGGAAGCTCATCCAAGGACAGGGAGCTGACAGGTTCAAGACCTTTTCCAGTGGCAACAAATTGCTATACTCCTGTTTGTCCCACCTTATAAAACCATAGTTTTGCTTATCAGACTTTTATACAGACAGGACTATTGATGCTGAAGAGCTAAAACCCTAATACTAGTATAGATTTGGAAAAGGTAACTCAACTGTTCTAGAAAAACACACTTGGTTTATGTAAGATTGGGATTTGAGCTGAAATGCTTTATTGGTATCGTTAGGTCAGTACAGCTTCACCAACACCGTTAATAGGCTTAGTTGCTTATGTAACATTTTAACAAAATTGAGTTCCATCTCTGTCTGAAACTAGAAATATTTCTAATACAGACAAATTTTAACAAACTCTGATGAAGCTGAATTTTTTAACATGCTGAAATGAAATTAGGAAAAATTCTAACTGTCTAGTGGTAACAGCTGTGTGTATATAGATGGATATATCCTAATATATTTTGTATTTACAGGGTTGTGTGTATAAAGAGGGATATATTCAAACATATTTCATATTTACAAATATACGTGTTGCTTATATATGAACACCTCATCTATATGAGAAATATAATATACTCAAATAATTTGTTTGATATGCTTCATTCAAACTTTCTAGTTTAATGACAGAAAGAAATTAATCATGTTGGCATAAATGATTCATCCTGCTCTATACAAAATTTCTCTTTTTATAATCTGTTACTTATATTTATTGATAGGGAAAACAGCAGGCAAGTGAAAAGCTTAAATAGGTGAAGCAGACTGAAATTAATTAAACAGACAGTGCTAGTTGAAGCATCTGCACACTGCAGAGGACTCTGACCTGGGAACAGCACTTACCCTCAGGCCCCATGGCACAGACCCGCTGTCAGATCTAAAGGCCTTTGTTAACAACAAGCTTATTGGTGAGATCAGTCACAGGGAATCGGTTTTGGTTCATTCCAAGGCAGTGAGGTTTTGTTGGTAGATGTCAGGAGGGATTTAGCAGAGGAGAGCTTATAGAGAAATATCCATAGGATAACTAATTAAATTGAAAGATTTCCATCCCAAGTTGGAGGAAGATGCTTAAGTTCGAGGGACTCACTGCCCGGAAAGTCACACAGATTTTTCTGAGACTTTCCCATCACTTCAGAGGAACTGAATGCTCAAGGTGTAAACAACAATATTTGGCTTCATCAGATGTTCCACTGGCCTAACCTGGAGAGAAAAATAATTTCTTTTGAAAATAAACAAAAAAATATAGCATGTTAATATGAAAAGGTTTCACCTAGAGTACTGTTCAGAAAATAATCCAGTAGAAGTAGATATCAAAACAATTTGAATGAACATCTACTTGGGGGTTGGTAGGAGTTATGCTTGCCTTAAACTGGTAAAATCGTTTAATTAAAAACAGAATAACAAAAATAACCTTGCAGAATGATGACTGAAAATCCCCTGCAAGATTATAAAACATATGTAGTAGTAAGAACCAATACAGTGCCCAACAAAACTATGTCATTTGCTGTTCCAATATATTGTTTTGGTTGTTTTCCAGAAATGGAGAAGAAAATATTGTTCTTGATAATTTTTCCTTTGCTTTCTTCTTTAGTGGCTGAAAAGAGAGCTTTACACGGCTTGAAATGCTGGAGTTTTTAAATGAGAGGCAAGTAAAACCAAAAATTGCCATGAAAACTTGAATCAGTACCCTGGAATACTGGAGAGCAGAAAATGGTGGAGAAGAGAAAAAAGTTTTGATACTCAGCTCAAGCAAGACAAACACTTCTGCAAACAATGGAACTGGTAAAGCCTGTCTTTTATCTGCATGGTTGGGTTCTCTGGAAAAAAATCAGGAACTCTGATCAAGGCTTTTCCAGCATTCGAAAAACTGAATACGTCTTGCTGCCTTGTAAATTTTCAAGCTTCTAATAAAAAGTGAGTTCTCAAAGCAACTTCTTCATTTGAGTTACTAATAGAGTTACTTAACTTTACCAAATTTCTGAGAACTTAACATTTTTCATACCCCATCCCAGCTGTCAAAATTTGTAATCAGTCAGCAGATTCAAAAACTGGACAACACACATGGAACACAACTGTAATGCTTAATAGCTTTCTTTTTATGGAAACAAATGAAAAAGTATTAAACTTTAAAATCAAAATAATACAGATCTCAGACCCCAGCCTAATAAAAAAATAATTAAAATTATAATTTCTGAGGTATTTTTTCCATGATTCTTTTCATTAATAAATTTTACTAATATTGATGTAAGATAATTAGCATAACAAATAAATTATAAATAACAAAGCTATTTCAAATCTATGTGTGAGAAACATAATGTGTTGGGGAATGTAATAACAACCCTTAACATTTTCAAAATAAACTTGTCCTATATCATAAGGTGAGTTAAATGGAAGAGCTATTTAGCAAAGTAGCTGTGTCTGATAGCACCAGAGGCCAAACCCCAGAAAAATGGTGAAAAGATACAATGATTTTTTTGTTTTGAAAATATACTCCAATAGCTTCTGCTCTTAATGTGTATTGCAAGTACTTTAATGAGTCAGAAATGGTATTATAGAAAGTCCTTGACAGATTTTTTTTTCCAATTAATTGAATCAATAACTTTTAGAATTGATGTAAAATGTTATATTTTTCCTTCAAAGTTATGTTCAAATTAGTATCACAATTTAATTACACACTGAGACATGAAATTTAGAGACCCAAGATTCCATATTCTAAGAAATAACAAATAATAACTTTTTCTGTGGCATATTTTATAAACCTTTATATCATACTCCATCACACCTTTTGCAAAGGAGTGTTGTCAGTAAGAGAACGTAGAAAGTGAGAAAGTCTTGTCCATCTCTTGTCATTAAGCTAATTTGTCCATCTTGTGTAAAAGTTTTCATTAGTGAGTGTCATTGGAATATAAACTAACTACTATAGAAATATTCTAAAAAGTTTTAATTGTAAAAATAAATTAAATAGTAAAATGTCTGCTGGTATTTAGGCTTTTCTGGTCAGATTCAATGCTTTAAAGTAATTATTAAGTAAATGTTTAACAGTTATAAAATCATAAAATTTGAGATTTATGTAAAATCAGAAAATATTAGGGTTTTTTATCAAATTAATAACATCATGGATTGTATGGCATTTACAGTCTTACAAAATAAAGCTACTGACAAGTAGCTTTAATCTGCTACCAGTTAATATCCTCTACCAATTTGCTGTACCCAGGTTACAGAATGGACTGTTTGTATTGTCCTCAGCTGGCTGTACTCAAAAATATTACGGCCAAAAGAAGCACACCATATATATACAAAACAAATAATTTACTGCTAGTGTAAGTAAAGTATTAAGAGTCTAATACAAAAATTGTTCTTAGGCCAGGTATAATGATACTAAGATAGTTCAACTGCATATAGTTAAAATGATACATACATACACTTTCTAGTCTGACACTATCAGGTGTCAGATATTACTCTCACTCTTGTAAGGTCAAAGGCTTCATTCATGGGAGAAATTACATTTTTTAGTTGTCTGTATCTTTGCTTGGATGAGTATGGTGCTGATGTTGGTGGTTTCCTTCTCTTTAGATCTGTTTTCAGTTGACCTGCTCTACATTTTACAGGACTTGATGCTTGTTCTGTTGGCTTAGCATACAGTCTGTGACCTGTTACCCACAACAACAATAGCAACTCCACATTTGCTGACCTACAAGGTACAAGTCTGTCATACGTATTTCCTTTTACAATTGCTGGTTTTACTGAACATTAGCTAATGCTTGTTAAAACTTCCCATGGAGTCTTTATAAGAAAAGCATGTTTCTCATTACAGTGAAATGTCTCTTTTAATGAGACATGCTACCCTCCAAGTACTCCTGAAATAACATCTTTCATGGAAATATTAAACCATCTGTCTGATAATAACACTTTATGTGACCTCACAAAAAAAAGCAACCTAAAGCTACATATGAAGTAAGATGCATACTTTTCTGAGTATAAATTGATTCTTTTGTTGTAGATCACTTATGATACTCAAATAACCTTCTACCTGTTGATATATGTGCCATTCATGTCCAATTCTCCTGGTTTGTCTCCAAGTCTCTTCATAAATATCATCTAACACCTTTGACTTTGCTCTTGTAACTCAGTCCTCTGCTTTCTGGAATATGATTTCTATAATTATTACTCTTCCATTGCCTTTTATATAGCCCCTCCTTTCAAGCTTCTTCTTGCTTGACAAACACTACTTCCCTATCACAACTGATAGCTCTTCTTCCCACCAGTGAATTGTTATAGCATAGTCTTGCTGCAGAACAGAAATACAAAGTATGACTTCCTTCTTCCCATTGTATTATCTGGAGATAACATTGCACTCCTCTGAACACATATAAGAACATATTATAGAGAGATGTGAAAGAAACCTGTGTATGATTATTGAAAAATCTCTTGAGCAAAAGAAGTTAACATCCAACTGGTTGAAAAGAGAGTATACTACATTAAAAGCAGATACTATGAGAATGTTAGAATTACTATTCAAATTTTTTTTTTGCAATTATTACAGATAGTTGCAAGTATTATTGATAAAAAAAGAGCATGTACCTCATAAGACTCTAGATGGAAACAGGTTGATGGCTAAAACTGAAATAGCTATCCTCAGCTCTCTTTATAGAGACTGGAAAAAAATTAGTTTTTCATTTATTAGAGGTTTATATTCTAATATATATACATATGTTACAAAAAGCCTTGTCCACAAGGCTTCTTTGACCGTATTTGTGTAATTTTGTTTGACTATAGAGGGGAACTAAGGTGAATAGTTCCTCACATATGTCTACACCAGAGGTATTTAATTATAATTAAATGGATGTATTACCCAAGTGACTGGTATGAATGAAAAAATTACTCTTGTCATGTAAATTGACATGGTATAAACATTTTGATGGAATGGAGGAAAGATCTTTTCTCTGTGATGACCAGTGACAGAACCCTAGGGAATGGCGTGAAGTGTCAAGGTTGGTTTAGATTGGACATTAGGAAAAAAAAAGGTTCTTCACCCAGAGGGTGGTTGTGTCCTAGAACAGACTCCCCAAGGAAGTGGTCACAGCACCAAGCCTGACAGAGTTCAAGAAGCATTTGAACAATACTCTCAGACACAGGATGTGACTCTTGGGGATGGTCCTGTACAGGGCCAGAATTAGGACTCGATGATCCTTGTGGATATCTTCCAAATGATTCTATGAATATGATTCTATGATTCTGTGAAAATTTAACCAAGTCCTGAAAGGATGTTTTTCTTCTTCTTTTTTTTTTTTTCCCTATAAGAAAATCCAAATTTAACTGATTTTCCACAGACGTAAGTAAAATCTGCCATATTTGGAAGTGATTTATTCATTTTAGCAGTTGAAGAGACAACTTCACAGCAGAGTCTCTGAGAATAAGAACTGCTCATATGATCAAAACAGACACTGTAGAAAGATATAAGCAGTTGCAGAGACTCACTGAGAGATAAATCCATTATTTCATGTATTAGCAGCATCTTAGTATCTATTCTTGATCTTCCAATCTATGGTTTTACTCTCAAACAAAATTATTTTATTAAGTTTTATTACAGTTGTTGCTGCAGTTGATTTTTAGTCATCATTTATCTATAATGATATTGTTAGAATATCAGTAAAGGATTTACAAATCCCAGAATTTATTATCAGCAGCATATTTTAAATCCTGAGAAAACTCCTCATCTGTAACTTGCCTGTGTATGTGGAAAACCTGCACCAATTTCACCAGATTCCTACTGTTAAGTTTCATCCTCCTGTGCAAAAAACATACTACTTTCTTTATGCTTTTTCTAAAATATGCTTCTCCTTCATGCATTCTCACTATGTGTTACTTTTCTAATGAACATTTTGACCTTTTATCTCAACATTCAGTATTGCAAATCCAAAACTTAAAAAATGGGGTATTAATGTCATGCCTTTCCCACTTCCCTCTCCAAATTATAATCACAAGATTGTAAGGTACTATTTGCAATTCACATCAGTTGCATTTTATATTAGAGGTATTCAGATTTCATTTTGAAAATATGAGGAGGTTATTTTTCTTTCAGTTTTTTTTGTTTGTTTGTTTAGTTGTTTAGTTGTTCTTTCTAAAGAAAATGGAATTCTAGAGACTGAAGGTTTTGCTTCTGCTTTTTCACAGGCAGCTCTGAGGTTTATTCTTCACTGTAGGTGGGTTCAAGGAGAAATTATTCTTTTAGTGACACTTTCTGGAATGCATATACATGACCCACTTCTCATTGAGCCTCTTCAATTTCACAAACAAAAATTATCTCCATAGTTAACAATACAAGGGTATTGATTTGAACACAACTTTTATCACAAACACTAAACCTCCAACATTCCTGCTTTCCATACTATGACTAAAGGCAGTTGTGAATGTAACAGAAAGAAACAGAATCAAGTTATTTTAATATATCACCAAGGAAATAATAAAAAAAATAAAAGCAGATGCAACTCCAAGCACAAGATGACAGATTGTTTTTCTGGTAAGATCCTACATAACCAATTAATAAACTTTTAGAGCATACTCTCTCTTTTAGATTTCCCAAGAAATATCTATTTTTTATATTTATATATATATATATATATATATATAAGCATATTAAACATATTATTGCATTCTCTCTGTGCACACTAAAGCATGTATGATACTGGAGAAATGTTCTATTTTCATGGAATTTCACACAATGCCTCCAGTGGACAATACAGGATGTTGTGACATCATAGCAACCTCTAATCAGGCTGGAGACTTTGAAAATCAAGAACCTACAGAGTGACATTCCTTTAATTCAAATCAGTTATGCATTATATTTTTTTGGTCTACTTTAAATTCTTAAACTAATTCTAGGGAAATTAAATTATAATATGATTCTAATATGATTGTTACAATAATATAACTTGGAGAAAGAGAGAATGTGGAACCCGACTGAGTAAAAAATACATTCTGCTGTGAGTATATTATGCATCTATTCTCACAGACCAAATTGCAAATCAGACTCACTATTCATCTGGAAAGAGAATCTGGCTCATGCCACATGTTTTCATGTGCTCCAGATATTTCATACCACTTCAAATTACCAGTTCTTGTGTACCACTTCAGAGCTGACAACTAACGTGTCATAGGTGAGTTTGTTGGTTCTGCTGATCTTCGTCCCTTCTCCTCTCTATTTCTTCCTCAGTGTGGGGAAGATTGAGAGAATAAACACATAACAAACAAGTTTACTAGCCTCAATGTTCACGTAACCTACTCAAAAGATATTTCCGCTATCTTTCTGCATAGGGAAGTAACCATTCTCAGACTGTAGCTCCAAGTATCGTTCGAATAATTTTGAAAATCTTATGATCAATAGCGTGCTTTAGATATAAATTACTACAGAGAGAATCTAAGTGTATATAGATCCCTCAGAACTCTCTGAAAGCAAGACATTGAATATTTTTTATTTCATCTTGAACTTTATATTTTCTTGAATTTTCTGATTTAGGATTTTCCCAGTAGTTTTTGACTGGCAAGACATGAAAAGACAACACAAGTCTTTACAAATAACATAGTCTGAATAAAACTTCTACCAGCTAATTTCTTAGGAAATTTGTAGGACATTTGCTTTAGAGTGAAAAAAAGGGACAGGGAACTGTTTTTCCTCTTAATTGTAAAGTGAGATCATGCACTGTCTAGAGTTTTCACTAGTAGTTCTATGATTTTCATTATTTGACTACACAGTTTGAATGATGATTTGTCAGGTTAAACAGAAGAAATGTCAACATTTTCTTTTGTATCTGGGTATTCCTCATAGTGAAGAGCCAGCACAGACTTGAATTTTGGCTGCCATTGGAGACTAGAGCCTGGAAAAGAAGAGAAAACCCTGGGAAGTAAATCGTATTGATTTTTCTCAAGAGCTGACTTTGACCCAGTGACCACACTTCAGTGTTCAATTTGCCAAGTGACAAAAGATCCTTCTCTTTCTATTTTGTGTGTGTGTGTGCACGTAGGAGTGTTGCTTTATTCACCTTTTTCCCCTCTTCAGTGCTCAATGCAAATCCTAGGAACCAGGATAATGTGATCACAGCCTACATTGGTTAAAAAACATACAGAATAATGATTATTCCAGACTTTACATAGTTAAATCCTCTTAACCTTTTCCAGGCATCTGAGGTTAAATACCTTGAAATCATTAAGGTAATTTCTGTTAATTACAGGACAGCGTTATGAATTTTTCAACAAGAACTAACTTAAAAATTGTAAAGCACTTGGGAGTTTGTACTTCATCAGAGAAGGAATAAACCTAGTGTGAGAAAACGCAGAACCAGATTAAAAGAAAATGTTTGGGCACCTAACTCTCAATGAAGTAGATGACCACTAGGAGGCAAATAACTTTATGGAACACTGATGCAGTCAGGACACCAACAACTCACTCATTTTACAAAATTAGCCATAACCACAAGAGATTCATACTTTCATATGGATTTCCTATCAGAAGAAGGATCAAATGAATCAATTGACATTTCTGAACATTTCTAAAATGTTTCACTTCTGCTAGCCTGGATGCAGCTGCTAGCCTAACAAAAACGAGTGATTTCCGTTCCTTTTATTTATGTTGGGTCTGCTTTGGAGCAGACAGAAAAATACATGCCAGTGTTCTACTCTTATAGTAGTCTAAGTTAAGGCCAGCAAAGTATCTTTTCAGAAAGACAATGTAGGAAAAGAAATATGGGCTACTAGATATTTAACAATACTGGGTTTAGGCTCTGCTTTCAGCCTGAGTATACAAATGAATAAAATGCTGGCAAAATTGCCAAATCTCATGATAGTCAAAGTCCTTTTGAAAGATTGGACACTACAGCTACTATTATAGTCTATAATTTCAAAATAAAAGAGTCTGGTTTTAGTCGTCAGAGGCAAATTTAAGAAAACATGAAAATAAATGTTTAGGAGAAGTAGGGAAAACAAAACATAACAAAACTAAATAAATGTCTACATGTACTATTTTTAGATATCACCATTTTTGGCTTATTTCATAACATTTATAACATGACTCACGAGCATTGCATACTGGCAGCTGCAACACAATACTATTCTGGTGCTTTCTGGTGAAAATTTACTTGAATTTCACTCTATATAAAATGTGACTAATTGACTGATTCATTTTGACATAAGTGTAACAGTGTAATGATTCTAATTCCTTAAAATTGGATGTGAGGTAGACTGAGCTTGGCATAGAATTCTTCTTCTGTAGCACTGCATTGGATTGTCATACACAGCTCCATGTGGGCCTCTTTCCAGGTTCCAGCTCAAGCAGAGCAGGGGGACAAGAAGACTGATGAAGTAACAGTGGCTCTTAAATACAATGCTAGAGCCAAAATCAACAGAAAAATATACTTTGTCTGTTTCTCCTTGAACTGGGTGTTCCATGTTACACTTCACAGAAATACAGAAGCAAGAGGACTGTTGAAGAGGCAACAGAGTGTTGAAGAGACAGAGTGTGATGGTTTTAGTCTAGGCCTTCCTTGGTGACCAGTTTGTAACCAAGGAAGGAGCCAAGTACCCAGTATTCCACACAATTTTTACGTAAACCAGAGTATAAATAAGTCGGAGATTAGAGACTTCGCTCTCTTCTCTTCCGGCGAGGTTTGGGAACAGTGGGTCCCTGCGTTGGTCTCGCTTATCTAAGGCTGAGGCCTGCAGAGTCCACTGTCCTACCACGTGGGAGTTTAGAGAGTGCTGGCTGTGACTGCCGATCCTGCTGTTCTAAGGGACGTGGTGAGATCTGTTTTGTTAATTATTAGTATAGTTTGATCTAGTATACCTATTCAGTGTCCCTTTTATTCCCTTTCGTCCCCTTTTTTCCCCTTTCCCTATCCCTGCGGGGGGTGGACCCCCTTTTACTGTGTATATAGCATCTTAACTGTATATAACTATAATTTGCGTAAATATAGATATATTTTTATATAAGCAGCTTGACTGTGTGTTCTTTAATTTTTATAGTTTCTTTCTCCTTTAACCTAAGGGAAGAAAGGAGAGGGAAAGGGAACTGCTGTCCTAACTTTCAGGCATTTGGCAGGGAGCCAGGTCCAAACCGTCACACAGAGGAAAAAGTGGATACAGGGAAGCCAAGAAACAAAATGGGAGAGTGTCTGGACAAAACACTGAAGGCATTAGGAAAGGTTACAAATAGGTTGAAGATAATAACAAAAGAGCACCACCAGCCTCCTGAGCTCTGTTAGGCAGAGCATTGCTGACATGTCAAGGGAGGTGATTCTTCTCCTTGATCCTGTACTAGTGAGATATATCTGGGGTGTCGTGCCCAGTGGTGGACTCACATGTGCAAGAGAGACGGACATACTGCAGTGAGTTCAGTGAAGAGCCATGAGGAATTATGGAACTGCAGGATCTGAGCTACATGTAGAAGCTGAGAGAGCTGTGACACCAGAGAATGCCAAAGAGAAGGCTTGGGGAAGTGAAATGGAAAATGTAATGCGATAGAAAATTTTGGTAAAGAAATACAGTAGACCATTCCCGTCCCTTCTAATTACTACATATAAGGTGTTAGATGCTTTATAGAATAGCTAATGACTCAAATAAGAATCCTTTCAAGCTCTCAGAACAGAATGGACAGGGAAACCTACCAACGATGGTATTAACTAGGAGTACACTCCCTATGATGGGCTGTTTTTTGAGTTTCCCTTTCTCCAATATTATTTCTTTGAAAAAATACTGATAACAACTCCATTTAAAGTGAATGTTTCCTGGGAGCTGCATTTAAAGGATATCATTAGCACTTGTCTATCCTCATTCATCATGACAAGCTATTTGTTTTAGTCATTTTCAGAGTCTTGATGATACATGGAGAGTGAAGCAGCATTTTCTGCTACTGACAAATCAGAATCTATAAAAGATTTCAATAAGAAGTCACATAGCATTGGTAGAAAAAACAGCAACATTATCAACTTGATAAATATTACAAGCATATTGGAAACTCTGACCCGTGCAAAGAGATTTCAATGCTTATTCAAAATTCAAACATTTTTGTGGACTGTATTTTGATTAAGGTTTGCCATAGTGATACACACTCTTTTCTTCCTCCTTCCCTCTTTCACTCACTCTCTCTTTTTTCCTCACTTCCCCTATATTTCCCATCTCCAGTCTCTGTCCACATTTTCAAATTAAGAAATCTAACAGTTACCTCTTTTCCTTTTCCCTCCCTCTAAAGCCCTCTGCTACAAAATATGTTGGGTTTTCATAGTTTCTGAGTTTTAGAATGGGTTGAGGGAGGAATTTTATCCAAAATAATTTTCAAAGTTGTAGAAAACAAATAAAAATAGGATATATTTGTATTCATTTTGGAGATATTTTCTGAATTTTTTTTTTTTTTTTTACAGGTGATTTTTACAATCAGTAAATACCTTGCCTTTACACTGAATATGTTTCATAGCCAGATAGCAACAAAAGGCCTACTTCCAATCTTTAAAGGACATTGATATAAAGGACAAATGGATGAGACCACTTTACATCCCATGAAATGAATGTTTTTCTAAAATTGTAATGATGTGATTCTGGCAAAGGAACTTTACCAATACCAGTTTCATCTCCCTAGGCTTATGTGTAAGACAACCCTGTGGAGATTTTGTCCATTCACTTCTCTAATCAGTCTCCAGTCCATTGCTGTATGTTTGTAAGGAAGTGCAAGTAGTTATATATTTTCCACAATTCCATACTCCTATAAATCCAGGAAAGGTGTTGGGAATAGATGGAGCGAGGTAAATATATTTTTTTTTTTTTGCGTGTGGGATAAACTGAGTTATGACAATGACACTCACAATTTTGTCCAAATTAAAATACTTGCCTCTCAAACCAGTACATTTCCTATATCAGAGAATAAATAATAAAACATAGGTACATGATACAACTTCTATTTTTCTTATTCTTTCATAACATTAATATTTACAAATGTTATGTATTTTTACTGTCCTGATAGGTTTTGATACCTCTGACCCATACACTGGAGTATCTTTTGATGGCTAGACATTACGATAAATGGATGCTGGCACTGGCTAAAATTAGTTCCATTAAAACCTGATGATTTGCTAACAAATTTAAGAAAACTTGTGATTCATGACAGTAATTTTATGCAGTAAACCTAGATTTTAATCTCTATATATGGTATATCTTCAGCCTGATTTAGTTCAGTGGGTAAATAGCAGGAAATGTGCTAGTTCTACCTATGTTTCATTGGTTTTCCAATGTTCAGAAATATCCAAATCCCCTAAGAGTCATCTAGCATACTGATGTGTAATAAATTTTATAAACATAAGCTTTGTAAGATATGTATGATATTTAAGTTGCATTATTAAAGAATACAGTAGTGTATATTCTCAAACAATAGGGGGTTTTATCATGCAATGTAATAAAAAAGACAGAAAACTGTACAAAGTTGATATGCTTTGCATGCATGATTTCCTCCCATTTTTCAGACTCCTGTAGGTATTGTGTGTGTCATTCCAGAGTGCAGTAGTAATAAAAATACACAAAACTTCACTAACCACTTTCTAATGAACTCCTTAAAAGATGGCATTAGGGATCTTTTAGTTTCTACTTCTACCATGAATACAGAAAGCTGTGAAAACACATCTTCAGAATAAAGAAGATGAAAAAAGTCTAAGTTGATTCTTTATGGCAATAATTTCTTTGGTTGTGCGATTCCTTAGATTCAATTCTGTTTCAAAATGCAGAAGTGAAGCTGACCTCCATTTTTATCCTATAATGAATACCTTAATTATTATCAAAGCACTGACCTACTGCCATTTACAAGAGCTGTAGTGGTTGATAATCACCATAAATAATAGATTCTAATCTAAGTAGGTTAACTGCACAGATTGAAATGCGAGGGCATTCCTCCCTCCTTAATTCCACCTGGAGGCCTGAGTGACTGGTAATAATGCAGCAGTGATATCTGTCAGGCTCCTGAGGTCAGACACAACGTACCTGAAGAAATTATCCCCCAAATTGTTTCATTAGCTTGCATATGGGGTTGTTTTCATTCCACCAGACTTGACATAGTAAGAAAAAAATGAAATCTTCACAAACCACTTTCAAATTCTACACGTTACTAAAACAAAAGGAAAAAAGAAAAGCTAGAAGAGCATAAGAAAGAGGAAAAACATAAGGATGATGAAGGCTGAGTCTCTTTTGTATTCATATACACAAAAGCAGTATGAATAAAAACTAATTTAAAACATTATCAAAAACTCCTTTAACCTTGCACAATTGCAAAAGACTATATGACATATATAATGGAACAATCAAGTCCTTGGTGTCCTTTTGATTTAATTTTCATATCTTTGACCAAATAAAAAGGACAAGTATAATTATAAGTTGTCACTAACACACGGGCGTGTATATATGCTTGTCGTGGTTTCTAGAATAGCCAACGAGTATCTCCTAAATGTTTCTCTGTGAAAAAAAAAAAAAAAAAAAAAAAAGCATTTTAATGTTATTAATTGAAGCTAGTTGGTTTCACCAATTAAGAGACTAGTGGTGTTAAGATCTGAAATTCTGTCTGAAAGCTCATTGGAACAGTGCTGTTGTGAAGTGATTCAGTGATGTGTCTAACACTTCTGAGATGTGACATAGTGTAATATTTAAAGGGCTAACAGTCCATAAATATCTCCCTACTTTTTGTCATATGAATATACGGTTTCCATTTTGTTTCTAAAATATGGTGTAAACAATAATTTTAATGCTCCAATTCTTAAAGCTAGAATGAATACAGCTTTCAAAAGAGGATGATTTGTAATCTCCTATTTGATCATCAGTCTCCATATCTGCTAAAATAACGTCCATAGACTTATTTTCTTAGCCATTAGGTGGACCAAATAACATGCCCAGGATTTGTGACTAATGCTCCTTTTCTTCTAAATCATCATTGTTTTACCTTTTGTCACCATAACAATTCTAGAGACACAGTCAAGTACAAAGACAGTAATCAATCCCCAAAAATGTCTATTAAAAAGCACTTAATTGCTCATTTTAAAAACTGAGTAGTGGGTGTGTACTGTGTCAATAAGCTAAAAGAATGTTTTAAAGGGAATGGATTGTGCTTCCCTGACTTCCCTAACTTATATTAAATGTCTGTCTTATTTCACTTTAAGTTTTCCTGAGCAGTAAAGGCTGGATGCACCCATATAAATGCAGCCAAGGCCCTTACAGAAGCCCTAGGGTACCCCAGACAACTCTATAGGGCTAACCGTAGCAGGTAAGGGGCAGAATGTGGGAGAAGCCTGGAAATAGTGGCCAAAGCCTAAGCAGAATATCCCATTGTACCCAAAATGACATCTGCTGTATGTCTCTTTTACACTGAATGAAAGAATGAATAAACTTCTTGTGTAATAGCTATCACCATTCTTTCTAAAAAAGCCACACTCACTCTTCCCTAATATATCATTTACCTTTGCCTCCTAAGTCTTCTGTTTTGGTTTGGTTTTTTTGGTCTGGTTAATTGTCACAGTAGGAAGATCAAAGCCTCCAGTTTTCTAGGCTCTTCTAAAAAGGGATTTTTTGAAAACTAATAATTTAATCATAAAATACCTTTTTTCTTCTGTCCTTTTGGCACTGAGACAACATTAGCATTGCTTCATACATTAAATCAATATGTCCATACTATCATATCCGAGCTTCTTTGAACTTTTGACTGAATATCACCTATTCATTGTAATATTTTACACATCATTTAACAAATTTGTTCTACAGTACCTTCTTTGACACTTTAAAAGATGCCTTTAGGACCATAAAGCTAAGACCAATTTTAGAAATCATGAAACCCAATACAAATAATTCATTTAAGACTTAAGCTACATATTTATCAACCCAAACTCCTCCTTTGACATATTCACCATCTGTAACTCTTAAGTTCACAGAAAAAAATATCTAACATGCTTCCAGGTGAAGTTATTAATTTGTCATATATAATTTTATGTTCTCTTTAAAACGTAATGTTATATTTAACAAGTGTGAACTAATTTGCTATTCCTATAAAACTGATATCCTAATACTAAAATACAAAAAGGTTGTTCTCTTTCAACCAGTGTTCTGAGGTGACAATTGCAGTGATATTCTCAATTAACAAATACCCATCCCAATACCTTATTAGATGAAGTTCAGATATTGTCCATTCACGCTAGCTATACTTACTGGGAGGTTTGTTTTTTTCTAAAAAGTGTCCACCTAAAGTATTCATGTTTCGCATGCATAGGAAGTGGGGGTCAGATAACCACGATTGCTACTATAGACAGGAAAGAAGGACCTTATTAATTAATCCATCTGCTTTGATATGAGTCTGAGCCAACTGTGATGCTCTTCCTTCTCTGAGTGAGCATTACAGAGGGAGTCCCAGGGATAGGTACTAAATTCTTTGAATTGGGATTATATGGGCACATTTTAATTGGGATTATTGTGTGACTTTCTGCTAATGTGTGCATATTTTGCAGTAGTCTGTGGTCTTTGACTTGTTCAGTTATTAAAGGAAACTGAGGACAAGAGGCAAATAAGACAATGGACCCTTGATATTGTTCAACAGTTGTTCACTGTTTTCCTCAGATTGGCAAGATACAGCACATTGGCATAGATGTAGTCTTTATCAATGTTGCCTGAATAGAGACATGCAAAATCGGGCTCCAGAGTTGTCACAGGGCTTTTTTTTTAATTCATTTTTAATATGTTCACCCTTATTTAATCATTTTTTTATGAAGGAAAAAACTTAGCAAGTTGCCTTCATAGTACTAAGAAATATGGAAGACTGGGAAAATCCATGTCCACAAACTATTGCTATACTCTATAACTATTGCTATATTTTTTGTTGGATTAAAAGACAATAAAAAAGGAAAAAAACCCCAAAAAAATTTAAAGCAGTCATTTGGAAGATTCACAGATGAATATTTTTTGGGGTGTATGGATATGCATAAGTCTTCATGATGGAAGAATTCCAACAAATATTGCTCATAGGCTTTTGTAAACCATCCACTTTGAAAGTAGTGTTAATATTAAAATCAGAAAAATTTACCTATTTTATTATTTTGTGTTGCTCCAATGTGTGCCTTAAACCTCAGGAAAAGTAAGAGGTGATATCAGCATGGTCCGTACAACTCCAAGGTCGGGGGTTCGATCCCCGTTCAGGCCATTTGCTTAATGGTTGGGCTCAATGATCCTTGTGGGGCCTTTCTAACTCAGAATATTCTGTGATTCTGTGATACTGTGATCATGACTGAATGATGAGAAATTACTATACAGAAAACTGAGACAGGAAAAGAAAAAAAAAATGAAAAGTCTCTTGACAGTGGCTGTTTATATTTAAACAGCTTTTAGTAATTCTGTGGGCAAGAATGAAAAAAAAACAAACCATTATACAGTGTTTCCAAAACTGTAGGAAGAGTAGTCACACAACAGTTTGGGGAACACTGACATATAAGTTTGTTATGGTTCAATTTTTTTTTCATTTAACTATAAGGTTTAAGTGCCATCAGCAGAAAATATTCTCTTCCATGAACTATTCAGTGGCAAAAGGTGATGAGTCCTGTGTTAGGATATATAAGTTCTCTTTTAGAGAAAATCAGTGAATTGCTGGCTTCTAAATCAGATTTGTTAGTGATTTTTATTTGATGCTCATGTGGGATCTTTAGAAAGTAGGATGAGTTTCTCAATATCAAACGTATAGAATTCTTTGCAGCTACACTTTTCTATCTTAAATATTGTTTGAACAGAAAATAAATAAGTTGTGCAAGTTGGAGTTAGATACAGAGGTGAAAACTGACATTTGTACTGTTGAAGACTTCGGCAGTAACCCAGATGCCAATATGTGAGGGAACAATCACTGTTTTTAGAGCTTCATGTGCACAGAGTGAAGAAGGTACTGGGTTTTGAAGGACTATCTTAAATGTGATTTCCTAATACACTCATGTCTCTTGGTTCTGTTGCTGCTCTCTTACCTGCAAAGCAGGTATGTTATACCACATAACTTCGAAACATATACCCAAAACTTATAAGTCACTGAAGGTTTGGAGTACTCTAGAGAATATAACTCATTATCACTATTGTATTTCTTTACATTTTCTTTTGAACAAGAATTTGAAAATGCTAACAATAAACTTGTTACAGAAGGCCAAATGAAAAAAAGCTGTAGTGACAAGTTTTTACATAATTACACTACGAATCACAGAATCATAGAATATCGAGTTGGAAAGAATCCATAAGGATCATTGAATCCAACTTCCTGGTCCTCACAGAACAACATAAAACTAAACCACATGACAAAGCATTGTCTAGATGCTCCTCAAACTCTGACAGGCTTGATGCCATGACTATTTCCCCGAGGAACCTGTTCCAGTGTGCGACCAACCTCCCAGTAAAAAAATGTTTTTCTAATCTGCAGTCTGAACTTCCCCTGACATAGCTTCATTCCATTTCCTTTTGTCTTAACACTGGTCCCCAGAGTGAGGAGATCAGCATCTCCCTCTCCACTGCCCTCCCTGAGGAAGGTGTCAGCTGTGATGAGGTCACATCTCAGCCTTCTTTTCTCCAGGAAGAGGCAGTACAGGAGCATCATGTTTCTTATAGTCTTAGTACAAAGTGAAAGTGGGATTTTTTTGCTAAAAGCCTGTGATTCCATAAATGTCCATGTGTTAAAACAACAAATGTTTACCCCTCACTTACACTAATGTCTTCACAGCATGCCGTAAATTAATCTCAGTTCAACAGACTAATGCACTATTAGTCAGATAGCATTTAGAGTACTGAAATATATAGGTTGATAAGAATAGTTTGAAAAAAAAGGCAGAATGGCTTTCCAAAAACAATTTTGAAGAGGTACTCTGTGACAATTTTAAAAAATTTAAGGTGATCCAGTGCTGAATGTGACTTGGGCTGGTATTGCAGTTCAAAGGGGGAAAAGGAGAATCTGGCAACTCACAGACTGCTCAGGTTAATATCAGTCTATGAGAAGATCACAGACCCATATGGATCATTGAGTCCAACTCCTGGCCCTGCACAGACTACCCCAAGAATCATACCATATGCCTAAGAGCATTGTTCAAATGGTTCTCGAACTCTGTCAGGCTTGGTGCTGTGACCACTTCCCTGTGGAGTCTGTTCCCGTGCCCAACCACCCTCTGGGTAAAGAACTTTTTTCTTCCTAATATCCAACCTAAACTCCCCACACAACTTCAGGGCATTCTCTTGTGTACTGGTCACCACAGAGAAGAGATCCGTGTCTGCCTCTCTTCTTCCGCTCTTGAGAAAGTTGTAAACTTCTCAGTCTCCTGTTCTTCAGGCTGAGCAGACCAAGTGACCTCAGCCATTCCTCATACGGTTTCCCCTCCAGGTTCATCACCATATTCATAGTCCTCCTTTGGACACTGTCTACTAGTTCTATATCTTTCCTTTGCTGTTGCATCCAAAACTGCACTGACTTGAGTTGAGGCCGCACCAGTGTAGAGTAGAGTGGGACAGTCACCTCCTTTGACCAGCTGGTAATAATGGGCTTAATCCAATATGTGAAAAACACAACCTTTTCTAACAGTTTTGATATTGTTTAAAAGTAATCATGATTTTTTCATTTGTATATTAATTTTTATATTTCATAGCAACATGTAAATTGATGACCATGTTTTATAGAGTCATATGCATTCTGTTGCTGCATGGAGCTAATTATTAAGTCCAGATTAAGAGTAAAAATGATGGTATTTGAACTCTAGAGGTTATAAAAGTTTGGAGAGATTTTTCTCTAACTTAATTTTGAGAAATTTGGGGCAAAAGACCCTGCACCTACAAAAGATCTGTCAGAATTTGCTTTTATCCTGAAGGCAAAAGTACCCTTGGGAACACAGTTAATATGGTGTGGAGGGAAATCTCAGTTCATATGAAAGGGCAGAAAATCTGAAATCCCTGTGGTGAATGAATAGACATTTTACTGAAAACACATGCATTCATTCATGGAAATAAGATGAAAGTAGGATTGTGGAAAGTGCTTAGCTATGCATTCTGTAGGGATTTCATAAGCATTACACATGAAAAGCAGGATCCAAGGAATTATAAGCAAGTTCCTAACACAGCACATTTGCAAGAGAACTAAGTGCAAATCAGAATCCTGCCATCAAACACATACACAAAAGCTCATTCATCACAAGCATTAATTGTTTTTTCTTAAATCTAGAACTGAGAAATACACACAAACCCAGAGCAAAGCCAGAAAAAAGAACCATTTAAGACTGTCTAAATATGCAGGGATTGTAAAATATGGCATTTTTCTAAGCTGAGTGCCAGATGCATAGGCGTCATGTAAAGATATTTATGTTTCCATGTTAACAATGGTAAAGTTGCTGTATACATATCTCATCTGTTTGTGTAGGCTGAGATAAATTTAAAGGAGTACTTCTGAATAGTTCAGTAAGTAAATTATAGAATTACTATGATTTCTCTGTATTATATAATTACTTTCACTCCATTTAAGTTTATTGTGAAAGAAAAGAGATCAGAAAAGAGATTAAGGTTGTATCCTTGATCTATGTAAACAGGACTCACTCTCTGGGAAGTGACAGATGTAGATAGGCAGGATTCACTCCTGTGAATCATTCCTGTGAATCACTCCTGTGATTCTCACCTGGTACTGAGAACAATAGATGAAATATTTGGAGTTCTTCACATAAAAACCTACAGTTTGCAAGGTCAAGCCCTCAAAAAGTAGATCAGTAGGCATGGCTTTCATTAGTGTTAATATAGCTGACACTTTCGCTAAAAGTTAAATCAAGTATTGTACACGCTACTGAACTTGTCCAGCATCTCCGTTTTAGTGCCTCCACAATGCAATTATACTGTGAATTACAGTTAGCAAAGAAACTATTTTCCGACAGGAATAAAAAAAAACATAGAAAAAACTAATAAAAATGAAAGCAAATCAATAGCCCAAATATTTGCCTTTGTGGTATTTCAGTTGCCTGGAATTTTATTATTTGGTAATTCAAAAATCCATACATCCTCAGCAAAAGCAAAGCCCAAATACAACCCCTCACTCTCTACTTCTTTCAGTATTATGGAAAATAAAATTAAAGACTCTGAAGAGCTAAATTCTCAGAAATTATGTAATTCCTTTTCTGTAGCAAAACTTTCTATGGGACAATGAAAATAAACAGGAAAGTATTCAACAGGACCTTCCAGCAGCAGTTCAAAGTGTCTGGGCTTTCTGCCAATAGACCCTGAACCTAAAATCAAGTGCTAACAAAACAGCTAAAATGTCACACCACTCAAGAGCTTTTATTCCTTGACAGCTATACATTATCAGTGCAGTATCACTAGTATGCTAATTGGTCCAAAAAATGATATTTCACCCCAAAACTGTACTTTCTAACTTCCATAGTTTAACTGACTTTTAAAATTTCAACTATACAAGTAAATGATCCTTTAATTTGTGAGTGTGTAAGGCATTGAAAAGCTCTGATTAGTGTGACATGAAGGGAAGAGAAAAAGAAGATTCATATTTTACAGTTTTAGTCTTAGTTAATTTAAAAGCCAACTCATACTTTATTAAAATGGAAAGGAATAGTATTTCCAAAGTTTAGTTTATTGAGCTTTAGTTTAGTTTATAGGTGGAAGGTTGAGGTACTTAGCCATATTAGGAATGAAAGCAAAGTTACTGGTTTGTCAGAACTTTGTCTTGCTGTCGAGATGTCTTTCAATGGGCATTGAGATGCTTAGAATATGTGCTTATTTTTTATGTATTTAATCTATTAGAGATTAATATGGCACAAGATGAGGTTCTACGCCTGAACATGTAAATGCCATCTGCCATCATGACCCTACTTTTATTGAAGTCATGATAAACAGCCTTGGGATTTTGTTTCATCTTACTGCTTGTTTGGGAAAGAAGATAAGTAGGAAGACAAGAGGACAGATTGTTCATGGATAGAGTATTTGGGGTATTGCAATATGGTTCAAATTTCTTGCTCTGCTATGAATTTTGCATGACTTCGAGTAAGTGACTTAGGGCTACATCTACAAATGAGTTCTAGGTATATTGTTGCAATCCATAACTTACAAGAATCCTAACACACGGTGGAATCCATACAGCTGTTCCCACAGGGAAAGACAGATGCTTACATACCAGGTCCTGAAAGCCAGTCTGCTGCAAAGGGAAGTCTCTTGATATTCCGCCAGTAGCAAATATAAATGAGAAGTATTATCTCAGGTGAGTGTATGAGTATCATAAGCAGGAATGTTAACAATAATTTTTGCTTACCTTGTTCTTTCAAGAAGTTAATAGAACAAATATATTTAATAGGTACCTTCTAAATTACACTTTGTGGATTACATATGCAAAGAAACTCCCACTCATTCAGTTGTTGTGGAGTTCTAAATTATTAGTACCTTAACTTTATGGAAAACCTTGCTGGTAGAAATTTTGATATCAAAGGAGATTAGACTTAAACAAAACTATATTGTCCCTATTGCTTCCCAGTATCTAAGATCACAGAATCATAGAACCTCATGTACCCTCACCTTCAGGGACAGGTTGTAAAATCTCCTATACCAGCACTCAGTACAGAGCACTAATTTCAGTGCATATTGTAGTGCTACAATCTTCTTCCTGCCCACCTCCCCTCTAATACCATCATCTTACATGTCCTTAAAAAACATGTATGGAAAATAAGTTATTCTAATTCTGACTGCACAAAGGACTGAGAGCATTATCCTTTCACATCTATGACAGGAGAACCAATACCTGTAACAATGGTTGCGGCAGCTCAAATTACTGTAAACACTAGAAGGAACTTTCAAGTCAAGAAAATTATGTCCAGAACACATTAACAGGCTTTCAGAAGTTCATTTCCACTAATTAGTCCTTCTTTTATGGAGAGTGATTTTGATTTTCCTGTTTAATGATTAATAGTTAAAAGTCTGTATCACACATTTCTACCTATGAGGGCAATATGTCAGACAATTATCCATGTTATATCACAATGGAAGATCTGACATTTTTCTCATATTTAATGAAATGTGACTGTTTAATTGAAAATGTCAATATAAAAATAATGTCAAGGGGGTTATTCTTTCTAATTCAGGATTGCTGCTAGCTAAGGCTGAGGCTAATAAATTCAAGACCTTTGGCTTAGGAGCTTATTTCTATAAACATTTTTACTTTGGTTTTCATCCAATAACAAGATTACTGCCTTGTACAATGAAAAGAATGATTAAATCAGAATTTTAGTGATTAATGCAATTTGATAACCCACTATCATGGCCCACTATGTGGCCAGCAGGAGCAGGGAAGTGATTCTTCCCCTGTACTCAACACTGGTGAGGCCACACCTTGAGTATCATGTTCAGTTCTGGGCCCCTCAGTTCAGGAAGTGCTGGAGCGGGTCCAGAGAAGAGCAACGAGGCTGGTGAAGGGACTTGAGCACAAGTCCTATGAGGAGAGGCTGAGGGAGCTGGGGTTGTTTAGTCTGGAGAAGAGAAGGCTCAGGGGTGACCTCATCACTCTCTACAACAACCTGAAAGGAGGTTGTAGCCAGGTGGGGGTCGGTCTCTTCTCCCAGGCAATCAGAAATAGGACAAGAAGGCACAGACTTAAGCTGTGTCAGGGGAGGTTTAGGTTGGATATTAGAAAGAAGTTCTTTACAGAGAGAGTGATCAGACATTGGAAGGGCCTGCCCAGAGAGGTGGTGGATTCACTGTCCGTGGAGGTTTTTAAGATGAGCCTTATGTGGCACTGAGTGCCATGATCTAGTAATCACACTGGGGTTGGATCAAGGGTTGGACTTGATGATCTTGGAGGTCTCTTCCAACCCAGTTAATTCTATGATCATGAAGAAATCTTTTATTATTTCTCTCTCCCATAAGTTGTGTAATATCTTACCATATTTTCCCTTTCATAAGTCCCCACAAAAGAAAGGAAATACAAAAAGAAAAGCTCAAGAAAATACTCTACTGGTTCTCTGATTTCCTTGAAGTTGCATATCACTATTTGGGATCTAATGACTATGTTCTAACATCACCAACAATTTGGGTCCAGATGGACTTCTAACTAAATATGGTGTTTCAACAGTAGGAGGCCAGGGAGCTACTTTCCATATTTAGCAGTATCAAAGTAAGGTGATTTATCTCTGTCACATGAAAAGGAGATATTTTGTTAACCTTCATTGTGGGAAGATTTCCTCAATGCTTAGTGTTTGATTTGTCTGTCAGTGCTCCAGGAAAGCTGAGTCCCTTGTGCCCAACAGTCTGTCAGCATCCCGTTATGGGGACCCTTCACTGAATAGTCCTGCTGGTTCAGAGAGCTGTTCAGCTGAGTTATTCAGGGACATGCACCAACAGCATAAGGGAGACTCCCCTCAGCAGATCTTCCCACTTTATGATCCCTTAGTGGTCTTTCCCTTAATTTGAGTATGCTACCTCCTGCCAGTGACTGCCAGCAGCTGTGGAGGAATATGGAATAACACTCTATTTATAGAAAATTGTGACAGGTTAAGGTTCAAAGATTGATGGTGATAATATCTTATGGTTAAAGTGTATTCAAAGCAATACACGGACAAGCCTTAATCCCCACTAAAATTATTCAACATGCATACAGTATGGTTCTTACCCAATAGGCATCCTATGGGAGGTAATTCAGGTTCAGCCTGTTGACTGATCCCAGTAGTTGCAATGGAATCTTCCCTAACTATTCCCCATTCTCAGCTTACTTTTATTCTATTTCATTATATTTAAGTGGAGCTTGAGTGACTCTAGTCATACCTTTTTTACTGATGGGTGTAAAATTCTCTGACTTTGCTCTTAAGTTTATAGACAATAAAATATAAAGCACTTGCTAAGTGAGGTGTGATTGGAGGAGGGTAACTTTGGGATGAAGGTGTATGTTAGTATTACAATTAGGTTATAAGGAACCAAGTTCTCACCTAAGGAGAGAGATTTCACCACAGTTCTTGGTTCAGCAGCAGGACATCTCTTACCTCCCTTGGTTGACAATGCTGCATGGTTTATCAGCTGCAAAGTACCACTGATTTCCTGTCCCTGCAAGGATCTCTACTGAGCCAGGCTGTGGTGTCTCCACTCTGCTCCACCCTTCGTTCCATCCCCCTTTGTAGGTGCATATGTTTGTAGATTGTGTATGTGGGGAATCATCATGGAATAGCTTTCAAGCATGCCAAGCTCATTCTGTCCAGGGAGTAGCAGCTGCATTTTACCTTATAATTTCCGTGCCATTATAACTTGTGTTAGAATGTGAGTATAACTTCTTGATTTCCTTTCATTTTACCCCTCACCATCTTTACACATCCCAGTCTCAAAGGTTGTAAATAGCTGTTATAAACTAAAATACAGCAAAGCTGAAGAGGAAATATAACTGAAAAGAAAAAAAAAATCCCAGTAGAATCATGGATACCATTCAGACTATAGACACCATTATCATCCTCATGGATCTTCCCACGGATCTTCAATTAAATTGAGAACGAACCTTGAGAACCCACTCTCCACTTTTTGACAAACCATTTAAAATCTGTCACTGAATAATTAGAGTAGCAAATGCAAATATTTCTGTAGCAAATATATGCAGGTTCATATCGTGGAACAATTATTCCTGGGTCAATCACTGAAATGGTACAGCTGGCATAATACCATTTTGATGAAGGGATGCCAATTTACCTCATGCAAATACTTGGCTCTTTCACCAGGAATTCATTTTGTTACCCTTTCTTTTCTGCTAGTAAAATGACTTTGTAGAGGTTAGTTCTAAAGAAGGTTTGCAGAGACCAGGGAAAAGTGTGAAAAAAATGACATGTGAACAGCCAGATTTTTCTGTGCTACAATAAACAATTCTAAAGAATGTGATCGTGTAAATCCCTGAGCACAACACAGAATACAGAAGACATCTGGACAGAAAAAAAAAAAAAGTAGAAAAATTAACAATTTATTTCTGCATCTCTCTTTCTTATTTATTTGCTATTTCTACAAAGTACTGGTTTTGTCATTCTTCTGATATATGAGTAGCAGAGCTTTAATGTGCAGCCATTGTGCTTTAATTCTTGTTTTCATCACTAGATTTAATAAAATAGCTTTATATCAAATGACTTTTAAAAATTATAGCCTTGTTAATTTGGGTTATTTCTCTTTCATACTACGAATTAAATTACACAGGTCTTGCTGTAACATGACTAAAAGCCTTGTAAGAAGGAATTCCACACTGACAGCTGTATAATGTGGTTTTGCCAGTTTGGACCTGAAGTACATGAAGGACACTATAGAGGAACTATAATGAATGAGATTTTGAAGAAAATAAATATATACTTGATCCCTTTCTTAGCAGATTTTGTTTATCTGTGTTATACAAAGACCATAAGAAATAGCTATATTTTTTGCAAAGGATCAACTTGAACCTTTGTTTTTAATTTCACAATAACCATGACATTATCATATGTAATTACATTTTCTTGACGATCTTATTAACAATAATCTTAGCATTTTACAAGTGTACATTTCATACCATATTTGCATTAGTTCATGTGCTTCTGAAGTGGAGGAAATTTCAGAATTTAGATGTTTTCTCTTTACCAGTTTTTTCTTTGCATTGTAAATAGCAGGAAACAGTGACTGGATTAGGTGCTGGGGTTTCAGAAGAGGTAAAAGTGTAAATGGCAATGTTTGAACACATTTACAGAGTGCCAGTGAAGAGAGCACTACACGCTGCAGAAAGACTCAGAACTAGAACCTTATCTTTGTGTGTACTAATAAAAGATAAACAGAGTCTGCTGTAGGTCCCTAAAGCTTCAGTTTGGGGAAAGGAGGGCACAAGGAACAAGGCTCTATTAAAACAAAAAAGATGAAATCAGGTAGCTTTTCTTTTTTCTCATTTATTTTTTCCCCTCTTTGCCATTGGTGATAAGGGTCAACAATACAAAACTCTGACCAGCTGGTCTTCCACAAAGAGAAAACCCTTGGGGAAACAAGCCTCCTCCTGACAGAGGCAGCCTAGGAACTCTGCTGCAGCAGCCAGTGCTATTTGCATAAGCACATAAAGGCAAGTCACAATACAATTAGCCATATCAGGATCACACCAGAGAACTTGAGGGTTCTTTACAAAGGTTCCCCCACACACTGTCATGATGGTGCTTTATGCTTTTAATTAGAAGACCCTGTTATTGACTTTAAGACATTAAATCTCTGGGGTCTAGTGGCGATGAAGTTATGGCAGGTATTTTTCTATGTTCAACCTCTTCTTAGTTACATTTTACTTTATGTATATTGTAATTAATATATATTTCTTTAAAAAAAAACAAGTCTTTATGTTTCGGGAAAAAAAAGAAACAAATCACCTCTCTATCTATTTTCCAAAAAGGAAAAAGAAATTGGTGGTTCAGAAGTACAGTAATACACACAGGCCCCTGAAGAAAAATAGTCATTTGATGTGTTAAAAGAGATTATAAGAGTCAAGCACGTTTGAGTTAAATGGGAATCAGATGAAAGTAACAAGCAAAAAAGTGAAACTCAACAGATAATTTTGAAAAAACCCCCAATCTTCCAAACAAACAAAATGCAACAAACAAACGCAGAAACAAACCAACCAAAACTCAATCAACTGGATAGTAATTTATTATTTGATTTTTTTTTTGCTCACAAAGTAATCTTTTTGCTCTGATTAATAAGTCAAATCTTTGAGCATTCTATCATACCCATTGCATAGTTTCACTGTGACAGTTTTTGTTTACTAAGGTTTTTATTATTTGCTTTTAGTGATGTATTATTCCTTTTACTTAGCTGAGAACCTGAGCTGTGTTGTTTCTATTTTCTGACTGACTGAGAAGTTTGGAATAAGGAATAATGCAGATCAGACAGCAATAATGAATGACAAATAAATGAGTTTGTCTGCAATTTTTCAAATGCTAATTACTTGTTTCTAAATTAGGAAAGCTTTGGGGATTCTTGTACATGTTCATAAATATCCTGTGATTTTTCTTTCCAAACATATCTGGATATAAATGGTATTGTTCCATCAAAAGAGATTTGCAAAAATAGGAAAATTCTTGGGGGGGGGCAGTAGAAAAAGGTAATTTAGTAAATTCTTAGCTATAATGGGTGTTTAACAGCTTCTGGGTAAATCATGCTTTGTCAATAATCCGAGTGAGCAGAGACACTTGGTTATCATTTCCCCATCACAAGGCAGTGGAAGGTTTGTTTTGTTTTGTGTTCACATTTCTTTCATTGAAGTCTTGCTTTGTTTTGTTATAGTGGGATAAGAAACAATCTAGGTGTTGCAAGCAAATGACACCCATGTGTGTTAAACAGAAACACCAAGTGAAATAATGCTAGCAGGGCCAAAAAAAAGGATTTTTTTTTCCTCTCTCTGACAAAGAATTCAGTAGTGGAACTCCTTGTTTGGGGAAATTATAGATGGGAAAAGTTTACATGGATCCAGAAGGTGATTAGATAGGTTAATCAGAGAGAAAATCTACTGGGACTCCTAAATACAAACCACCTCTGTCTCCAAATATATCTGAGCCATGGATTCTTGGAAGCAGGAATTAATACAATATTTGTTCCTGGATATTGTTGGAGTCAAGGTACAGGCTAGATAGCCTTTCAAACTGTTTTAGTGTAGTCATTCTTACTTTTTTACCTACAACAACGTAACACTGAATGTTAGATTTGTATTATCAATAAAGCACCTTACAAAGATGCAACCTCGTATTTTTTGCAAAATTACTGCAGGATATTCAAAGGACTTAATTTGTTAAAATACATTCTGTCTGGACACCATTTTGTTATCAATAAAAATCTAATGGAGCAAAAGTCATCACGGTTCTCAACTCCTGCTCAATAAATACTCCAATATATTTACATCCTGATTAATATGCAGAAGAAGTCATATCGTAACCCATTTTTTGTAGGAGTGCTGGATTCAAGAATAGAACAGAAATTCTCCACATTGAGTTTGTCAGGAATATCTTAATTTTTTTTCTTGTTATCACTCTTATATCAGTCATGACTATAATAAAAAAAAGACTTCTAATATTCACTGATCTGGAGAAGTTTTCTACAGTTGCAATGAGCTTTTGTAAAAAAAGCCAAACAAGTTAAAGGAGTAAATATGCCAGAAGAGTGTTTTTCCTTGAAAATGTAAAGTGGAAAACAGTTGCTCAGGTTAAGATAGTTTTCACAGACACAGTGAATTTTCAGATCAAGAAAGGAGGTTTTCATTAGTTTTAGGCATTTCTAGCTGTGTATGTATGTTGCATATGTATGAAATTGAATTGCAATTTTTGAACTGAACTATTAACAACCCACTTAAGTCTCACTTCGTACTTTCCCTTAAGTTGTGAGCGAGACTGATCATTGTATGTCACGCGTAAGACTGATCCTGAGAGTAAAACAGTTTGACTTTCTCTTACATTTGTTCCTCTGAAAGTTATATTTTAGCTTGAAGACGCCCAGATGTCTTGAAAGAAATCATGACTTTTCTATTTAAGACCTTACAAGTGCTATATTTATTGTCAATCGTGGTATAACAGTAGCTGATAAACTGATCGCAAGGCAAAAACTTAGTAATGGTCAGATCTCATTTTATACTTCTTCAGTAAGTTCATCAAGGCAGTTAATGACAGATTTAAAAAGCTCTCCAAACTACCAGCCAATGGTAAAGATGCTTACACAACACAAATACATCAGGACTTGCAATTTCAGTTGTTTTTATACATGCCAAAAGCTGTCAGAAATCCTCTTTACGGTTTCAGATGTATTTTTAGAAAGTTCCAATCTACAGTATCTGTCAAGCTACTATATTTAATGCAGATGTAGAAGCAAATAGGGGCAATAGAGAAGCATTTGCAAGTGCTAACACAGTATGCAACATCTTCATCATTCCCTTTGTACATCCTACAGCTTACTTCTCTAACAATCTTTGTATAGACCTCTCTCTTTCCAAAAACCCACTGCCTTGCCTGCTTAGGTGCTATTTTTTTTCTTCATTATTTTGTGAGATTCAGAAAACCATTTTTTTCTCTCTGTACAGGTTTTATAATCTCTTTTTTTGACAACTATTTACTACTTTCCAATGATTTTATTTTCCATAAGCATATTTTTAAAACCCTCTCGTTCAGTATTATTAACATTTTCTTTGTCACTTTCTGAGAATGATGTATTGTTGGGAGGCTGCCCAGCCATCATTTTATGTTAAGCAATGTATTGAGAAACGTCAAAACTACTTGTAAAAAATCGCATTTAAATCAACAATCAATAATACAGAGAATAAATTATGAGAAATCAATCAAAATACAGGCATACAATGCAAATTGGTATAACTTTGATTACCTTTTCTGAAACCAGCTGAGTGCCTCACCAAAACCTTTCTAAAAGCTGTGGCATGCAACTAATTTTTGTTATTACTTTAAAAGTTCTATGTGTTAATATCTCAACTAAGAATTTGCTGATATCTTTATAAAAGAGATGGAAATTCCTGATAATTCCATGTAAAATGAGCATGGAAGCTTCTCTCCAGATATTTTTATAGACCTAGATGACAACATTTTGACTTTCTCAACCATTTTCGCCACAGTCATCTTTTCTACATGGACATTAATTCAATGAAACAGGAAGTGAAATTTTGATCAGCATTCACTTGAACAACCTATCCTCTGCAATCTGGTATTCTGAGCTATGGAAAAGATATATGCTTTATCATGAATGACTCAATGCAAGAAAGACATCACAATCTACTACAAATGAGTCTACCTAGTTTTCTCATTCAGCTCTGTAAGGACACCAGTCATATGCTGCTTTCTGTTAGTGTGTATGGTGGCATGGCATACTGTCCATCAGAAAAATCCCTCTTTTTATGTCACTCAGTTTCAATATACTTCAATCAGACCTGACTGCACACCCCAGATCTTTCTAGTGTCAATAAAAAATGTAGTACCTGGGGATAATTTTTATATCACACACCACTGGTGTGGCTCACCTCAGTTAACCACAGCTGTAACAATAGTAATGTCCTAAATTAAATGGGGAGAAGCCAAAACTAAGTCAACACTTTACAGTGACTAAATGGAGCTTTTTTAAAGTTAAAAAGCATGCCAAAATCTAAAAAGGTTTCTGAGAAATCTTCTTCACAAAGGGCACTAGCCTCCTGATACAAATTTCTGTTTTATTTTTCTCATTCCTGGAGAGCAATGAAATATAAAATCTTATTTAATAAACGTTCCAGATCTGTGATGTATTTTAGTGACAAAATTCGTTCTGAAGTAATGAAACTTTGAGGTCATTTTCAATTACACAACATCCGAAGAAGTCTTTGATGTTGAGGGGGAAAAAATCATCTTTATGATAGATCTTTCTTTGTTTCTAAACACCTGAATTTATACTGCTCCTATTCCTTCCTTGTTAACCCTATACCATTAAGCTTCTTACTATTAGGGAAGTGGTCTCAAAATTAATGGCATTCCGCTTAATGCTTTTCACGTATTTGGACTTCAACTTAGAGTTATTTTCTTTTGAGATAAATTCTTTTGAAAACTTTTATCAGTCAGAACTTGGATTACAAAGTAAATAATGGAGACATTTTTAGGTGGAAATTGTTACTATTTAGCTGCAGAATCAAGAAGAATATGAAATTAATTATATAATTAATAATATAAAACATTTACCAACGTTTTCCCCTCTGTGTAACAAAAACGAGATTGCTTGACAACTAGGAGACTGCTTAGTCTCACTGAGGAGATAGAGGGTTTCAGGGCAAAATGACACAGAAGAAGATCTGTTTCAAGATTGGGGAGATATGAAGAATACTTTAGGCAGATTAAAAAAGCACAGGAAGAAGGGAAGGCTAGAAGAGGAGCAATAAAATAAAGGAGCGAGTTCAAGGAAAGTAAAAACAAAGGAACAAAGAGAAAGAACTGCTCTTGGCAACACAGTTGATCTGATACATTATTATGAAATGTAGCGTCATTGAAAAGCACTGCTATATAAGCACCAAATGTTTTGTCTGAAACATCTCAGATTTGATTAACTTTCATCAAATTTAAGGCCTGAACTCCAAGAAGGCTGCCCTGAGGCTGCAGAGACTGGGAAGTGCACATTGCCTTCCCCCTGGTTGCTGCCCTAGAGAGAGCCAGGTGCCCAAGGAGTCCCGAACATTGTTTGATATAATTATTATTCTTGTCCATTTTCCTGCTTATATACAGAGGCTAAAATAAAAGTCAGCTTCAAAGTTCAGCTGTAGGAGCTATTCAACTCTTTTTTTTTTTCATCTTCTTTTCACATTTTGGTTTTCTAGCATTATTAAGGGGTTTGGAATAGTTCAAAATTAAGTATGAAACTTTGACACTTCCAACAAATCAGAATTTCTGCTTTGTAACCCCAACTAGTAAGTATATCTTCAACACTTCTAATGTATATTCTGGAACTTTGCAGGGATAGACTGTGAGAAAAATATCATGCTATTTTCTTAGTTTTCAGTTTCTGACTACATGAGCTAGAAAATGGGTCAGTTTTATGAGTAAGGTTTTCCTTGGAGGTTCTGTACAGCAAACCATCATTAATTACAGTGTGAGTAACTGCAAAACATGGAAATTTTACTTCCCAAATGGTTTACCCCAGACCTGCAGCATCCTAAGGCTGCAGCTTCCCAGAATTTCTGTGTCTTACTTATGTACTTTTCTACTCATGGAGCAGAGGGAGTTTCAGGGAGTTCAGGGAATACATTCTCTATTGGTCCCTCCATCACACATCTCCTAGTGTGTCTCACCTCAGCAAGCCATAAATACATTCACAACACTCTCCTAATTTCATTCACTCCAGTCAGTGGAAAGAAACTGGTATCTTTCAGTAAGCAATTATTTCCACTGGGAGGTAGCTCATAAAGCAGGTGGAATACATATTTGTCTGCTAATGTCTATTTTTCTGCTTAGTCTATAAAGGGTGGCTTGACAAATGTGGCAAACATAAAAGTACAGGTTAGTGGAGATAAATCTCACACCTTGTATTTCCATCACAAAAAACTATCTACACCAGAGCTGAGTCTCCTAGACTAGAGTGATCTAGTGACCTAGTAGAGTGATCAAGTGGTCACTCCATTGAGTAGTTTATGCCAACGGGTATTAAAAGCAGCATCAGTTGGTCAGTGCCATCCTGTCCTCAGGTTTCTGCACAGATACTGTTGTTTCCATACGTCCAAGATCCTCCCCTCTCTGCTTGATTGAAATTATTGCTACTGGGTTTTAACAATAAATTCTGCAAAGATACAAAATGGAAAATAGTCTAAGTAAAAAGCAGTCTCCCAAACCTGTTTTTAGTTTGGGTGTGACAGTAGCAAAGACAGGGCAAGTGGCTGCACAGTGCAAAACACTTAATTATTTATCTTGTTTACATGGCCTAGCCTCTATCTGGCTTTTTGCTCTATCCA